>NC_085867.1:52006162-52031162 GCF_034702125.1 Engraulis encrasicolus
ACGTTCTTGCATACAGACAAGCTAGCTATTGGCCCTGAATATTAAACAGTGGATTAGTGTTGAGACGTCTCATCTACATAGCAACGGGGAAGGGGGGGTGGGGTAGAGATTGGAGAGGGAGGCAATGAGGAAGGCAGCAGAGTTCTCAGGAGCAGAGTTGCCACAGTCGTTTCACCTGAGTGACAAACCCCTTGCCCCGAGCGCCGATGCACCAGATGGGGACGGGAGCGTTTACAAACGAACCCTCAGGGGCCACCCCAGCCCACTAATGAAGTCATTACAGTGAGACCAACATTAACTATTGATTGGCAGTCATTTGAACTAATCGATGCACCTGTTGTGTAAATACTACTCGTGGTTTGACTGCGATGGGCCCGGAGCCTAGAGATGAGCGCGACATTTTGGCAAAGAATGTCAAGTGACGGGAAGTTGCTGGAATTATGGCTCCCTTTTTGACGTGTGTGTCGGGTGGGAGTGAGAGAAATTAAATAAGTCATTTCTCAAACCACATTTTCCTTTTTAGTATTATGTATTGCTTGCTCAGGGCACCTGCAGGTGCATGGAAAGCAAATATTCTCCCTAACTGCCACTGAGTGAAATAAAATTTGTGATTTTGTTTCGGGCTCTTTATGCCATGTCGTCACACGCTGGGTGGCATCCAGGTCATAAATATGTAGATACTTACTGCTGCTGAAAAGTTCTCCATCCCCCACAGGTCTTTTCAAAGGCGCATTGAAAATGGAATGTTTTACCACACCAACGAGGCAGGATATTTCTATACTAATAAACATGTAGTTAGGCTGTACTGTGGCCTAACGGTAGCCGTAGGGCACTCAACTGCTACGCGGCTGACCTGGGTTCGATTCAGGCACATTCCGGCTCACCTGGGTTCGATTCCTTTGCCTCCCCTTCCCCGTCTCTCTCTGCCCACTCGCTTCCTGCACCATCTTCACTGCACTATCATAAATAAAGTAAAAAAGACCAAAAAATATATAAAAAAAACAAAAGGCAAAACCAAAAAAACATGTTGTTGGCCTACTAACTGTAGATGCTGTTGTCACGGTTTTGTTGAGGCTTGAGACCTTCTAGATATTCACTGGGTAGCTTAGCATGCCTTGCCTATCATGAAAAAATACTTTGTGGTACACTGATGGTACATGGAATTTAGTACAAATAGTTTGCCGATAACTCTTACAATCTTGTTCATAGCCAGCACCAGATGCAAATGGTGATCTGTGTTTGGCCTGCGTTTGTCTTATTGTGACGGGCATTCTACATCCTGGATTGTACGTCAAACCAAGAACATTATTAGGGCCCAAGCACCAAACGTGCATAAGGTCCTAATGTTATTCAATTTTCATGAATAATTGTAATACATTTTTTATGATAATGGTAATGGGTAATGCAAATTACTTGCACCGTAGTGCTACATAGCTTCTTACTCCTGCTAAAATTACACAGGCATGCTTTCTACCTGATGCTTTGTCAGACACATTCAGTAAAATGCATACTGTAGGTGTTCACGGTACTCCAGAAACTCAGATTGCTCAAAGGAAGTCATAAGTCAGTGACACGTCAGTAGTTAAATACACACACAGAAATAGTAAAAGTATCCTGTAAAATAGCACAGTAATTCCACAGCTTTGTGGAATAGCAGTAAGAAAGCAATATATTAATACAAGGATATTTCCCCCAAGATTGTTCTGTAGACAGTGACTCATCAATGCCATGCTGTTCATGGGGCCAAGTACCATGCTATGTGGTGCTTCAAATCTTGATCAGAAAATGCTGAGTCACTCTACGAGGGACTAGTACTGAAAATTAGATTAAAAAAAAAAAAACCTGTAATGTTGCCATCTTTACAATCATGTGTGATTATATCAGCTTTCAGAGAAAATGGGGCAATCTTGTCATTAATTGACCCCTATTTATAGTTATTTTCATGAGGTTACTCACATGATATCCACATAAACAAAACCAAAAGAAGTCTGAAGTCAGAAATGAGAGACCAGAGTTGGGATATTGTAGACTGTGCTTTATTATTGGGCTAAGCGGAGACGCATTATTCAGTAAAATTACAAAAAAAGAGTCCAAGGACCACAGAAATGCACTGATTGGAGAAACGGCAGGAGCAGCAAAGCGCTCTGACCAATCAAAGTCCTGTACCGATTATGATTAACCAATCACACGCCCAGCCTCACCATAACTGACCGGCTGGCAGTCCACACACAACACTGCACTCCTCCACTGTGCTGTGAGAAAAAAGATTGTTTCTGTGTCATTTTTGTTTTATTTGCACACCAACCTCCACATCTTCTCATTACTTTTCCTGCATGTCAGACCAGTGGCTTATCAGAAATCAGAATTAAGATCTACACAGAAAATATGGTGGCAAGCACTGCAATTTTTTAAAGGGGTATATTGCAGGCCTAATTTTTTTGAAGATGACAGGAGTGGAGCAGTGTGTGTGGAAAAGAAAGGGTACGGCACATTTCTGATCAACGCAGAGACAGTAGAACAGCAGAGTGGAGCAGAACGTAATGGGCCTTTTTCACGTGATGTCAGACACCTTCGAACACTAAACATTTCAATTCATTCGTAGCGGGTATCAGTTGCATCCGATGGCATTGACATACATTAGACGGCACTGTGTTCTGCCTGGAGCCGGTAGTCGTTCATATCTGTTTTGCTTCAAAACGGAACTTGTCTGACGTCACGTTGAAAAAGTCTTAACGAAGAACAACATAATGTGGGCGTGTGGAACGTCCCTCGGTGACGTGATGACCCTGCCTCTGACCAATGCCTGTTTCATAATATAAAACATCTTCAAAAATATATTTTCCAAAAAAATGGCTTCCTCGTCAAAGCACAAACTCATAAACTTGTTTAAAAAATGCAATCTGTAATAAATAACGAAATAAATAAAACGTACACACTCGCATACATACACACGCATACATACATACAGTCATGCATACATAAGTAATGCACACACACCAGGCAAACATAAATAAATTAACGTGAAAAAAATACAACCATAGAAATTAAATAGAAATCAATAGAGCATGTAGGCCTTACGGTTTCTCAACACGTACGAACGCATGTTAAGTATTTTCATCTGATTGAACTGGGTGCTCTCCTCTGCACTCCCCCTTCTCCTCTCCCCATATCAGTCCTGTGGCCTCAGTCTTCCCCTGCTTCACATTTTTTTTTCAATAGTATAATCTTTTTTTATTTGTCTTATTTCAGTATTTAAAGTGATTCATTTTTCATCCAGTCCTCATAGATAGAAGAAAAAGTCCTATAAAATATGCAAACCTATGTACAGAAGAAAAGAGTGTGCCCCCCCGCAAAAAGAAACATTTACAGTATATTCACCAGTTTATGTATATATTTATATATTTATATTTATAATAAATCCTCTTCTCATTTCTTGGTTTGCCATTACATCTGGACTGTTTATGAAAACAGTTGCAGCATTACCGATGGAGGCATTTGGATGGTGAAAAGAGAAAGAGAGAGCGAAAGAGGTTTGTGAGGCATGCTTTGTGTGGAGGAATTGTGGGGCAAGTTTCGTAAAGTGGGCTACAGCCGTGGGCAGGCTGCAGTTTTCAGCTGGGCCAGCATCAAAGGGTGAGTCCTTTGAATACAGCAGAGAAATGCAGCCTTCATTATAAGAAAAAAATACAACCGGCGTGTCCTTGCATTTCACATTACATCACATTAGGCAGCCATACTTTTCAGTTGGCTACTATAGAACTAAAATCATGGAATCAAGTTGTGGAAATGCATAAATGTATGCCCACTTTCTCACAACTATTAATCTTCCAGAATGCTTGTTTGGATACATGGCCCTACATTAGGTAGGATGCATTTAAAAATACTAATACATCGGTCCATAACTGTGTGCTTCAAATTGTAGTCTGTTATCTGGTTTTGATATTAGACATGATATTATATGATGCCAGTCAGCTCATGTGGAGACTTTCAACATCAGTTCTTTAAGGGCAATGCTGTCACAGTTTCACACTAATACTGTACATTGGCTGCAACCCACTAAACGAGACATGCTTACTACTATTTAAACTCAAGTATGATCCCCACATTGGGACAGAGAAAGTAAGTTAAAACAGAGACAGGAATTTAAGAAAAGAAAAATAGACAGGTCCTGTCTTTAGTCATGAGGTATGGATGGATTTGTGGGACATTCTTTGAGGTGGTGTCAGCAAATATCACTCGGCAATGACCAGGAAAAGTGTGTGTGTGGGGGTGGGGGACCGGAAGTGCAAAGATGAAAGCCAGTTAGAGGGACTGATAGATGCAGGTGCTAAAAAACCTCTCACCATCCTGTTCCTCCATTATCAAGACCACCGTTTTGCAGGACTTCCTTGCCTCCCTTTTGTCTGAGTAATGCGGAAGCATTCAGCCATGCAACACCTGCAAACCTCGAGGGTCCACCTAAGCCATGCGGCAGGCAATGCTCAGTGATCAGTGAAAGTCAAATTCGATTCCACCTGACCTTTTCCACCCTTTTTATCAATACATCCTCTGATTTCATGCTCTGGAACCTCCCATAGACCCAGCCACATCCCTTCGACTACGGCACTTCCTTTTCACTCTGAGCTATGTGCTAATTTAGCTTCAAGCTAATCCAGTGATGAGCAGTTGGCTCCCCCGCTGGGTGGCCCCTGTAAACATACTGCTTGGGTGAAGTCTAGTGTTTGTAAATTCTTCTTTTTTGAGCGGAAACTGAACTTAATGCCCTGTTCGTGTTCAGTGTCACCTTAGAACTGTGCGACAGCTTAAAAAAAGGCTCAAGGCTTGAGTGCCAGGCGAGAGAATATCCTACATTAGATGCTAGCTAACTATTAGGCTCAATAGTTTTTTTGTCTTTTTTTTCTTTCTTTTTTGCAGCTCTGTTTGGACTAGACAGTTGCCGTAGCAGGCTTGACATCAAGTTAACGGAGGCTGCTAGTGACGCTAACGAACACAGTGTTTGCATGTCACCTTGTCAGGACAGTGCGGAACGGCCTACAATCTTAGCACACCCAGGAGAGACCCAAATGATAACCACCACGTCTGATTACCAGCTTGTACAAGAGCACTGGTCGTGAGTTTGTGGTGTGTGTGTCTGTGTGTGTGTGTGTGTGTGTGTGTGTGTGTGTGTGTGTCAATGTGAGTTTGTTTGTCTGTTTATGTATACTGTATGCATGAGTGACACCCTGTGTGTATTGTTTTGATTTTTTGGTGTTTGTGTGTGTGTGTGTGTGTGTGTGTGCGTGTGTGTATACGTGTGTGTGTGTGTGTGTGTGTGTGTGCGCGCGCACATGTGTTTACTGTGTGTACGTCAAGTCTACTTGGCAAAAGAGGCAGATATGCTTAGGATATTGTGTAAAGTCTTTTTTCTCTCAATAGGAAAGAAGTCGAAAAAGGAGAAATATCCTGATTCTCAAGCCTGACTCTCTTCAAGTCTTCTTAATAGGAAGAGGCCTTTTAGCGTTTGTTTTTTTTCTTTGAAGTAGCATATACAGGTATATACATATATAATCATAATATACACACTTGTCCCGTGTGCGTTGGCATAATATGTCGTCGTCAGAGAGAGGAATGCCTGCTGTATGGGAGCTGCCAGGTGTGCGACTCTTCCCAGGGTTAAGATCAAGCAGAGCAGTGCTTCAAACTCCAGCTAAAATCTACAAAAAGTACAGCTCTACCTAATCCAATAGCCGTTTTTTTTTCTTCTTCTTCTAGATATATACACACATATATAAAATATATGCATATAAATACATATATGGGTTTCGGGATTAATATCCATGTATCCATATATATGAGTGTGTTATCATACACATCATTATATATATGAATACATTTTTTTAGCTTGAATGTTCTCGCTATACATATATATCTATATGTACTGTAAATATAAAGGAGTTTGTATATTTAAACCGTTTAGCGGTGGCTTTCGTAACTACAAGGTTAGGATGTGCAGATATAAAAGGTAAGGCTGCGACAGCAACAACCCTTCCCCATGCACCCCTGCCTCCTTGTCAGGAGGAGGAACAAACAACCAAAAGAAAACAAAAAAGAAAGAAAATCAAGAGAAAAAATAAATACTTTTTCATTTTTGTAGCAGTAAGTTGTAAACTAGCGAAGTGAGTGGCCCTCCACGGGGTCATCTGAAATAGTTTTGCCAGTATTCAAAAGCATATCAGCAATATATATGTATGTTTTATACATATATTTATATAGAGTCTACTTATACTTTTTTTCTTTAAATACAACTCTTTGAACTGATTGGCACAGCGAAAGAGATGCAGTGGTCCGACGTTATGTTACAGCTTTGAGTCTTTTAGCAGTAAAAAGGCTTGGTCTTTTGGTCCCTAAACAACTAAGGAATGACAGATAAGTCTCCCAGGTGGACTGTTGCTGTTGCTCTGGCAACTGTAGCCCCTGGAAACGGACAGGCACTCCAAGATAAAGATGGCCATCCCAACTAAAAAAAGAAAAAGAAACAAAGTTTGTGTCCTGAATCGTCACCTCCTTCAAAATGTTCCTTCTTTCTCCAAAAAGTTTGTCATTTTAACCATTGTCTTCAAGTTCTTCTAAAATCGTTAAAAAGAGTTTTTTGTGGTCTCCTCACAAAGACAAACCCCATGAGTTATGTCATTTCCACTTTAAAAGTCTATATCAGTTCTCTTAAAATTTCATTTTTCTTTTTGCTCTTTTTGTTCTTCCTTTTTTCATGTCTTTGTATATTATATGTAGTTATTTTTTAAGTGATAATTCCATGTGGTCCTATGGGATAGCTCTCCCCCAGGCAGATGGTGAAGGGTAGGGATGGTCCTGCTGAGGCCTGAAGCATCCTCGTTGTCTGGGATTGGGGTTGGAGGGGGTTGGGGTTGGGGGGGTCGGTCGGTCAGTAAAAGGTCCGTGTGGCCCAGTTGTGTAGTTCACTCTGGGGGCTGGTTCTTCATCATCCTCGGGCAGCCCATCTCCATCTCCATCTCCACCCAAAATTCAGCTCCCCCGTCACAATCTGGTCCTCTTGCGTTTGTAAGGTTCTTTTTGATTTCAACGATGTTTTTGTCAAGTTGTCCATGTGAAGTCCAGCTCTACAAAAACCTGGAAGAAATGATTCAGAGTGTAAGACCCATCATTTGGTCAACCAAGAACAGAAAAATATGAAGTTTTTGATGGCTATGATGAGGACAAGTGTCTTGCATAGCTAGTAAAAAGACAAAGGAAGAATAGACATTTTTATGTATAGCTCACATGGTAACTCTTAATTTTAACAGGGCTTCAATTACTGTGTACTACTGGCTCATGCTTTTGGAAGTCGGCTGCCGATAGACCCGAGTTTGTTCTCCGTTGTAAATGCGTTCTATTGCAACAATACACATCTGAAAACACCAATGTTATTAGCACACCAAGCTGCTCTAAGTTTGTGTTTCGGAACACCGATTTGAGTACCCATTCTATGGCACTTTCCCGAGGCGGAGGTTGGGGTTTCCGACTACAGAGTTTCAAAAGAATGCACCATTACTCATTAGGTACAGTGGAATAACTGCTTTAATAACATGTAATCACAACTGTAGTACATGTTATGGTACATCGTACTCACAATGTGGATTTTTGTGCGCCTTGGGCTTTAGTTCAGCCCTTTGCCTCTCTTGAAGAATTCATCACTTTGGTATTATATTATAAAACCATTTCATAGTACATTATGGTCATTATTGTCATTATGGAATGTAGCTACATAAAATACATAATGTAATAACATGTACTACAGTTGTACTTACATGTTATTACATCAGTTATTACACTGTACCTAATTAGTATGTACACTGAAATGAAAGCCCCATTAAAATAAAGTGTTACTGCTCGCAGTATGACAGTGATTTAAGAAGACGCTACTGAAATCCTGCTTGTGGAACTTTCCTATCCTGTCTTGCCATCTCTACTCTCACTTTGAATTACAGCATGTACCAGTGCTTTTCACACACTGCAATGCAGTCCCATGTATGCCTGCTCCCTTGTGCCGTGATCTGATTGTCCCTCTTAAAGCTCAAAAGTCCATTTTGAGCATGGGCGGTTTTGGTCATTCTGCCCAAATTCAAACCTATTTTTACAAGCAGGCCAGGCCAGCACTTACAGTCTAGTGTGCTGACAGCTGACCCTCTATCCAACAGTTTCATATCAGGTCAAGATTGTCAATGTAATAATCAGTATGAGAATAAAGTACAGTACGTTCAAACATTGTGAAGCTATGTAATAATTCATTTCATTTAGCTGAAATATTTATTTTCAAAGTTGAACATTAAAGTACAGTACCCTTTTATTCCGCTTGCTATAGTCACAGCTTTAGGTCTCAATGTCATATCTGCAATAACCATCATTATTATTACTATAAAAGAAACATTTCTTTTCTTCCTTCCTTCCTAACTCTGAGTTTTTGGGCTAAATTAGTAAGTCTCTTCGAGGACTGGGAATGTTTGTGATGAGGTCTAAGGCTAAACACTCAGTGACTTTGACTTTTCATTAAAGAAAAAAAAAACGCCTCCGGAATGCAGACACATCACATTCACTTCCTGTAGAGTTTGGCAGCAATCTTTCATAATCTATACCACTTTCGCTCAGTAAGATCTGGCACTTTGAACGTGTGTTGTTCTTTCCACTTTAGAAAGCCTCCCACTCCTCTCTGAAGCTCTTCTCTGCTTTCTTGAGAGAGAGTTGTTGTTGACATTTATCGAGTGTTTGTCGTCGTCAGTTGCCAAAACAGAAAGGTGTCCCTTGGACGCCTCAGCAGCGGTGTAACAGCGCGATAACTCGGCCAAGTTAAGGGCATCAGCCAGCTGAAATAAATGGCTCGGCATCGATCCTCCATCACTGAGATGGAGGGAGGAGAGCAGCGAGACAGATATGAGACATACGCATGCCAACGAGCAGATTCATGCTCTTCTCTCTACCTGTCTCCCTCCGATGCACCGTTTAACCAGGTACCTGCTGTACAAGTGATTCAAGTATTCAGTTGCTCTAATAGCTCTGTAGAAACAAATTCCGGCCCACTGTTTCAAATGTTCCCTTATAACAGTGCACTTTCTGAAAAAATATTTGCATCTGTAAAATTTTGCTTCATGTAAAAATGTACAACTTTCCAGTATCTGGACTGTGGCTGCGATCGTGAACATATAGTTGGGTCATATATAGAAGTTCCGTGACCGTGGAGAGGAAAGGTTCGTTTCTCACTGGATTTGTCATCTATAAAGGTTAAATTAAAAAATGAGCCGGGGTGCCCCTCACAAAAATGTGGGGAAATTTAGGTAGAGCCCTATATCCAAAATGGCTGCTGCCAGCCAAGGAAATGTACTTCTTAATGGTTTTGCCCACAGTGCTGCATAATACATGGTTTCTGAGACTATTTGGGTCAAGAAATTCACAAATGATGTAGATTGATTGATTTGACCTATTTTTGACCTTCAAATTCAAGATGGCTGCCACTTTTGGCTCTTTAAATGTCAATCCTCTGGCAAGGATGTTTTGATGATTGATTTGACCTCTAGAAAAGACTTAACCCCCATGTCCCTGCCAAAAATCCCAGCATTTTTTGCTAGAGAGGCGAATTCAAAATGGCGTCCGCCGTCCGGCGCCACTTTGACTTTTGATCTGAATGACATAGAATCATGTATGAAGACACTTTTTCATACAAGTCAACCATGATGATTACAAATTTGACATCATTTTGATAATACAACTTTGTTTTGGCTACGAAATTCAAAATGGCTGCCATCTAGAACAGTCGTTTTCAACCTTTTTAAGCCGTGACCCCCCAAAACAGTCATATTTGGACTGGGGACCCCCCAATTCAAGTTATGCAATTTCTCATATATAGATATTGAGAAAATATCTGATCTACAAGCGCACAATGCCTCACATTATGAGGCGTAGTGGGCTTGTAGATGGGCTATTTTCACAATGTTTGACTCTTTTGATAGCCTATTATTTGACAAGTTGGCCAATGTTTTAGAATTGTTTGATGGTTATTCTGGATGCTGTGATGGTCTTTTAAATTGAGAGTCCTTACATTGACACCCCAACCCCCAAAAAGGGGATCTCAACCCACAGGTTGAGAACCACTGATCTAGTACATAGAACTTTTGACATTTTCTAAGCATTCTTGCATAAAGGAGCTCGTTGAGGGACTCAAAACAAGAGCTGCTGAAATGGACAGAAGTGCTCTCAAAAGTAGTGATAAGCCTGGTTCAAGACAGTCAACTTGAGCTCCCTGAGCTGCAAGAACACCATGTTGTTGAGGAATGTGTGGCCTTATTCACCCTATTCAACCCCAATGGCATATACAGGAAGATGCAAGGGGGCAAGCTCATCCAGAAGATCTCCGTCCAACCTATTGCGATTAAAGAACCCCATGTTGCTCTAATTGACATGGGCATGACCTGGAGGACGGCAACTCCATTGGACACAGGACGGCACGTCATACAAGTGGTTGGGAAGGTGTCATCCATCATCCTTGCCCGCTATTCTCATTCTCACCGTGTAATCAGTGTCAATGATCCCTGCGATACAACATACTCAACAGAAGATGATGAGCAAGACCTGCACAAGGAGCATCTTTTGCAGGAGATGACACGCAATCTGTGGCTGAACAGACTTCTCTGGTTAGCAAAGACTGAGTGCAAGGGGTGATGGTAATTGTCCACTACAGAGTCCAGTCTGCTCAGTGTCCTCTTCTCAGCTGTGGTACTGAGAGCCTCCAGTTCGGTGCCAACAACAGATCCCGCTTTCCTCATCAGCTTGTCCAGGCGTCCAGCATCTCTCTTCCTACTGCTCACGCCCCAGCATGCCACAGCATAGGAAAGCACACTAGCCATGACAGACTGGTAGGAAATCTGCAGGAGGGTGTTGCAGACATAAATTATCAGCTTCCTCAGAAAATAGAGCCTACTCTGCCCTTTCTTCTAGACTGCGTGTGAATTTACTGACCAATCTAATTTACTTTTCAGATGTACCCCCAGGTATTTGTTGGTGCCGACTGTTTCCACTGTCTCCCTATCAAAAGATACAGGCACAAGGGGTGGGGTAGACCACCAGAAATCAACCACCATTTCCTTGGTTTTGGTGGTGTTCAACTGCAACTGGTTGGTCCTGCACCATTTAACAAAGTTCTCCAACAGTCCCCTGTACTCCCCCTCCTGCCCATCTTAAATACATCCCACAATGGCAGTGTCATCTGAGAAAATCTGTTTGTGTTCACGAGACAGGTGATCTATGCACATGAGAAGAGTAGCACCATGGCTGAAGCCTGTGCTTCCAAGTGGAAGACCATGAAGGGAGTCTTTTATCCGTCTCCCTTCAGATGCAAACAGCTTAGCCTACGCCAACACTGCCTTCTTGACAACTACTTGGCGTACCTAGTGCGCCACTCCACACTGGCAGGCAAGGACCAACTAAGTGTATGGTGTGGCGTCCTGTGACTGCCAATCTTCTACTGATGGAGTTGCCATCCTCCAGATCATGCCCATGTTAATTAGAGAATCATATGGTTCTTCAATCACAATATGTTGGAGGGAGATTTCTGGATGAGCTTGCTCTTCTGCGTCTTCCTCTATATGCCAATGGGGTTGAATAAGGCCACACATTCCCTCAACAGCACATTCTTCTAGCAGCTCGGAGAGCTTCACACGTTTGACTGTCTTCAACCAGGTTGATGGCTGCTTTGAGAGAACTTCTTTCCATTTCAGCAGCTCTTGCCTTGAGTTCAAGTTTTCCACTATAGCAGTGGCTCTCAACCTGTGGATCAAGACCCTATTTATTTATGGGGGGGGGGATAATGTAAGGACTCTCAAAGTAAAATACCATCACTGCATCTAAAGCTATCAACAAACAATGCTAAAACATTGGCCAAATTGTCAAATAATATTTAAAAATCCAAACATTGTGAAAATCGCCCACCTACAAGCCCACTACGCCTCATAATGTGAGGTATTGTGTGCTTGTAGATCAGCGATTTTCTCAATATCTATGTATGAGGAATGGAGCTACACAAATTGGGGGCCCCCAGTCCAGTTTTGGGGGGTCGCGGCCAAAAAAGGTTGAAAACGACTGTTCAAGATGGCAGCCATCTTGAATTTCATGATCAAAACAGAGTTGTATTATCAAAATGATGTCAGATTTGGAATCTTCATGGTTGACTTGATGAAAAGTGTCTTCGTACATGATTCTAGGTCATTCAGATTAAAAGTTATTTCTTAGAGATGGCGCCGGACGCCATTTTGAATTTGCCTCTCTAGCAAAAAATGGCGGGATTTCTGGGAGGGACATGGGGGCTAAATCTTTTCTAAAGGGTCCATAGAGGTCAAATCAGTCAACAAATCGTCCTTGCCAGAGGATGGTCACGGAACCTCACATTATGACCCGACTTTAATCAGCAGTTTAATTCTCATCAACCACAAGCCTTGATCTTTTTTACCTTTCAGATGACTTCTGCATAGCCTACTTGTAATTTTACTGTCCATAACTGAACTCAGTATGAGCAGACCTTTCATTTGAGCATAATATTAAGGAGCCAAAGAGCTAAAAGTGGCAGCCATCTTGAATTTGAAGGTCAAAAATAGGTCAAATCAATCAATCTACATCATTTGTGAATTTCTTGACCCAAATAGTCTCAGAAACCATGTATTATTTAGCACTGTGGGCAAAACAATGAAAAAGTACATTTCCAGCTTGGCTGGCAGCAGTCATTTTGGATATAGGGCTCTACCTAAATTTCCCCACATTTTTGTGAGGGGCACCCCGGCTCATTTTTTTATTTAACCTTTATAGATGACAAATCCAGTGAGAAACGAACCTTTCCTCTCCACGGTCACGGAACTTCTATAAATGACCCAACTAATACTGTAAACCTACAACTATTGCTACTTGTTGTGGACTTTAGACTAAAGTGGCAATTAAAATGTATAGGTGTGTAAGAGATGATATACACTTACTGAACTGCAATAATTTCCATATATGTAGCTGATTTAAATCCCCATCATATTAATTCACAATTATCTCAAACCATAAACCATCTGAATACAACTCTCATCGCCTTCCCATGATAACAAGCAATGGTTTGGAGTAAAGAGATCTCGAATGCTCTGTTCTGCACTGGCAGCCGAAAAGGAATGGATTTACTCTTATCCTACGGTACATCTCAGCGAACAGACTCCTCTCTTTAGCAGCAGATTTAGGTAATGGCGGTGGGGATTTACCTGTTGTTCCCTGTGCACAGCGTGGAGGCCCACCCCCAGGGTGGAGGGGTGGTAAAGGGGAGGGCGGGGGGTTAATATGGGCGATTGGCATCCTTTGGCCTCTTCAACTGAACCTTCAACCTCTTCATCCCAATCTGGAAGCCGTTCATGGACTGGATGGCAGCCTGGGCACTGCCCGGATTATCGAAGCTGACGAAGCCTGTGTGTGTGTTTGCGCGTGTGTAAGGAACCATGGAGAAATGGGAGAAAGAGAGAGGAAGGCAGAGGAGGGGAAGGGGAGGGTAGTGGGCGGAAAGAAAGATAAGGAGAGTGCGAGAGATGAATGGAGACAAAGAAGGCACAAGAGGTTAGCACAAGGTAGACAAACATGAGAGAGAAATAAAAGGTAGAATAAAGAGAATGTAAAGTAATAAAAAAGGTGTGGTAGGTTAGGGCAAGGAAACAGTGAGTGCAAAAAGTGAAAGTGGTGGTGGTGGCACAAGGAATGATGGACAGGGGAAAAGAAAGGGAGGAGAGGAGAAAAAAGGAGGGCAGCAAACACAAGTTACTTTGGGATTAACACGGAACACCACATCCATCACTGAACACATCTAGTGAAACAAGCAGCATTAGGCATCACACAGTCAACAACATAACAGGAGATACAGTGTATGCAACAGCAAAGGCAATACAATATCATAACAACATCACAACAATACTGAACATGCAGTACTACACCACCATTAACACAGCACACAGGATCCACTAACAGCACCGCAGAATACCATTGAACTATACACTACACATCTCTCAGGTAACACACACATAGTTTTTGGGATTTTTTTTTCGCTGACAAGCTTCAACAACGTTTGGTTTCTAGACTGTTGGGAATCTGTGTAGATGAAAAGCATCAGCCAAAAAGAAATAGCTTAGGGCTAAATGTCAGTGTGAATTTAAAAGCATTACTATTCCTGTAAATTAAAAAAAATGTGAATACAAATTGTGAATACAAAATAGAAAGAAATGCATCTTAAAAATGTGTTGTTTTCAACCACAGTATATAGGGTTAAATTGTTACAGTCAGAAAAACACAAAAAACACTCGAGGTAGTCATCTGTAAAAGTGATAAGCGAACAGGGGCTTTCATCAATGCTGTCTTGATCCTGTCATCTGATGCAAGAGGCATACAACCCAAGTTCAAGTGCTGTCCTACTTTAGCACAGCAACAGACAAGCACAGCGCTTCGGCAAAGCCCATTTCAGTGTTTTAAAGCCTAGCGCAATAACAAGTAATAAATGAATGGAAATTCTGTGTCTGCAACGGAATATGTAGATGTTTGTCATGGGACGTCTACAGTATTAAAATGTTTTCTCCTCTCAGACAAGAGATGTAAGTCTCTTCCAGACAATAATGCCTTGTAGATTGAAATCAAAACTACTTTCAGCCGTGCTGCAAATACTTAAGCAATGTCACAGCTCATGCCTATATCGGTATTCATATCTAAATATTTATACCTCTCAATGGAATATATTTCACAATCAATATTCATAGTTGGTGTTCAGAAGTGGTTCAAAGGTTATTGTCAAATGTTATTGTCAATTATAGTGAAGGGATCCCTTCTATTTCTATTTGCCTTTTGCCTGTCATGAGAAATACACCTGGTCAAGTAGTCAAAATGGGAACTATGAGGACATCCCATGTACGTAAATGTGTTTAGGTAACAAATATACGCTACATCTTTACAGTAGGAGTTGCCTATACCTTCTCTAGCATTGTGTAAAGCTGTGCCTGAAAGCAAATAATACATCCAAAAAGGCACTGAGAATAGAGTAGCCTAGTGAGGAGAGGACTGGAGCTTGTCCCCATGCTGACACGCTCTGCTCCTAGACGTCATTTCCTAATTCGCAGCGTGCTGCCGTCCCTGGGTTGGGACCCTGCGCAACACAGGCTTGTATTGAACCTGGGGAGGGCTGGGACACAATTCCCTCGCTCGCTGTGAAATTGCCTGGAATGAGACTTTTCTTTGGTGGCATCATATCTCATTTCATGGCCAATTAGTGTCTGTTAACGAAATCTGCGAGATGATTTCCTGCACCTGATCTCTGGTTAATGGCTTTGTGCCGCTGCGGATGGAACATCTAGGGGAGAAAAATACATGTTTGTTTTAAAAGGCCTGAAAAAGAAGTCAGTCGGTAAGCGATGAAGGAGGTGAAAAGGCTCAGTGCTGCCAGTGTAGTGTAAACTTTGCTTACATCACTAGGAGAGAGAGAAGAAAGACAACAAAAAAGAATTATGCGGAAAAAAATATCCTGAAACAACTGCGTTCCTGCCACTACAAATGTAGGCCTATTGTAATTCAGCATAATCGCTGTGAATATTTATGTGCAATTTGTTCATCCCCTGGGTCACTCGTACTTCAATGCGGCTGCTTGCTGGGTGCTTTTAAGGGGGTGGATGCCTCAAATATCAAGCAGTCAGGGCATTAGTGTCAACACTGCTGTTGTTGTGTAGCATTAAAGACGTAGTACATGGCTTTTATCACATTTTCATCTGCAAATTTGTTGCAAATATGTAAATTTATTCCAAGAGTGCACGTTGCGGCAAAATGGAATAGTGAATTACTGACATCTTGATCAGTGCAAAATGCTGGAGTTGCCCTGCTGTCCACCTGTAAGCAGCACCTCAGGGTTGCTGATCAGGCCTAATGCAGTGGAGACTGGAGACTAGACCCAAATATGTCACTCAGAGAACTACTGCCCGTCACTCCAAGCTTTGCTCATCCCTGTCGTCATGCTGAGTATCTCAGTCTCTCTCTCTCTCTCTCTCTCTCTTGTTCAGGTGGTCTTGTAGTAGTACCATTACTCCATACAAAAGGGTTTCTAGGATGAAAATGATACATTCTATTTCCTTGACTTGGGATTCAATCCCAGCCAATGTAGTTCTTTAAACGTTCCTTGCTGCAAGGGGTCAAAGGTTTCCAAACAGAAGCGCAGTACAAAGAGAGGCCTTATTTGGTTCTCAACCAGAACTGTGATAGTTTCTTTCTGTGTGTGTGTGTAGGGGGGAAGGAGCCAAGCAAAGAGCCTTCTCCTTTAAAGCGGCCTGTCAGGTCCTGAATTGACAGAATGAACGCCGGCGCTCGTCTGAGCTGGCTGGCTGGCTGACATGAGACAAGAAGAGACGAGGTGAGTCGAGTCGAGTCAAGTCAGAGAGGCTGTCTGGGCTGCTCTGCTCTGCGCTGGGAGTGAAGTGAGGAAGGAGGGGGAAATGGGGTCAGTGGATTCGTTAGTGAGAGAGAGCAGTGATGGATTAAGAGTCAGAGGGAAGGAAGCTGTTACAGTTTCTTTTGGAATTGTTTGTTTGCTTGTTTGGTTTATTAAGTGGCTTATAGCGTTTTTACCCACCAAAGCATTTACTTTGGTTTGTCGCGCGATCCACAAACACTTTGGAGGAGATGACATTACCGAAAGGCAGGAACATCTGCATAAGCTCGCCATCCCCAAACTCCTGAGGCAGGTGATAGATGAACAGGTTACAGCCTTCTGGCCCTGCCGAGAGAGGGAGGGAGGGGGAGAGAGACAAGGGAGGGAGGGAGAAACAGGGGAGGGAGAGAGAAACAGGGGAGAGAGGGTAAGAGAGACAGGGAAGGGAGGGGGATATGGGGCAGAGAAAAAGAGGGGACAAAAACAAGAACAAAGACAAACAGAGAGACAAAGAGAGATAAGGAAGAGAGAGCTTTTTAAGTTTGATGTCTTTTTACATAGCATGTGTGATAAATATGTTCACTCACATTATGCATTTGTTGGGAGAAAAAATATTGAAAATCCTAATCCAAATTAATGTCAATTCACAGGATGTACATGTACCTGAAGAAACAGGCCATACACCATGTTTGTACATAACTGACTAAACAAATCATAAACCATTAATCCTTCAGAACTGCAGTCAAATTTTTATTTTATGATAACTATGAACTATGTTTTTTTATGTGTTATAAGTGTTTGACAGTTCAGGGGGGGTGGGTAGTGATCCCTTGATGAAGTTGAGCTTGTGTCTGTGTGTGCCCACCCTGCAGAGCTAAAGCATTAGCTTCATTTTAGCGCTGCGGCCACTGGAGTGTGTCAATGGGGAGGCTACGCTACGCTAAGTGCTGACAACTACTGAAGCAGCCTCTGAGAGGAAGCCTCCGCCAAAGTGCCGCCTGACACGAGGTATTAAGACGACTGGGCAACACATTCAATTATGAACTCCCTCCCTTATAGTGCATTTAATATGAGCCTCTTAATAATACATTTAAGGGTTCCAGCCCGCCTCACAATATATTCTATGTGTTTAAGATGGTGGCAGAGGATCGAGACCAGAGTCTGACTGACTTTAATGACTGGACCTGAGAGGGAGAGAAACGAGAGCAAAGTTTTGAAAGCCTGCTGTTCCTACTGAGTTCGGTGATGAATTATTGTTTGGATTACGCTATCAGTCGAATGCGAGGGGGGGAAAAGAAATTAAATTGTGCATAAGTAAACACCATAATCATGCATACGTGTATGTAAGGGTAAATGAAATAATACTCGTTAAGAAATACTAGAGCCATTGTTCAACAAGATATTCATTCCTCTTATATATGTAGAGCTAGACAAATATTTGCAGGATATAACATTAATCCTAAGCATTCATCACACAAATGAGGAAAATAAATAAGTTACCTTCTGGAGGGCAAGAGGCTATAGTACATACAGAATGTAATACAAGTAAAAATCTAAGTGAATGTGTGTGCGTGTGTGTGTGCTGTGCTCTTGTGAGCATGTGTGGGACTTTGAGTCTGTGAGAAATATAAAGGGGAAGCTGAACAGAAAAAAAGGAGAAGAGTAAAAGAAGAAGAGCACACAAACCATGAGAGAACGACCATTCGCCTCCTCCACATGTCCCAAATATCCCTTTTAAAGTTGTAGAAGAATAAAGTTCTATTGGACCAAAAGCACACAAAGCAACACTACCTCACTCTCTTTGATAAATTCAAGCAAGGCAAGCCAAGTAGTCTATTTGAAATCTTGAAGTTTTGCTTTTAAGCACAGCGTAGGCAGCCACACTGCCACATTAACTCTTAATTATTGCCCGTGGCTGTATTTCGGCAGTATAGCTTCGGGGAATACAGACTCGAAATGTAAGTACGTAAACTTATACCATATACCGTTGTTATGAGCAAGGGCTGCAGCATCAAGATCCACTAAGGATGAGTAATAATGTACTCTCACAAGAAATATCATCGCAATAAAATCTTAAATTGATTGGAAAATTCATTAATTATTGACATTAGGCCTTAGGTCATTAAAAATAAGTTGATGAAACCGCAAGCCCCGAATCATAGCATTCCACATTTAATTTTGATGCCCTGAAACAGTGGCTATGACTGAAGCCAAGACTATGGTTCATTTACAAACACACACACACACACACACACACACACACACACACACACACACACACACACACACACACACACACACACACACACACACACACACACACACACACACACACACACACAGATATCAGGTAGAATTCTTGCCACAGACAAGGCATGTTCATTGGAAGGTGTGTATGTGGTGAGGTTATGTTTATGTGCACGTAAGTGTGGGAGTGTGTGTGTGTGTGTGTACATGAGTGCACTTGTGTGTATGATAACGTTTAAATCAAAAGGTGTGAATTGGTTGGTGATAGCCATTTGTAATGTGTGAGATTGTCTATACTGTGTGCTGCCTGTAATGTACTGTGTACTGTTCTGTACTGAAATTGTGTGTGTGTGCGTGTGCGTATGTGTGTGTGTATGTTTGTGTGTGTGTATGCGTGTGTGTGTGTATGTGTGTGTGTTGGGGCCTCACCTTCTCTCTGCTGCTGTGGGATTAGGGGAGGAGGCTGGGGAAATGCTTGGCTGATCTGACCGTATGCTGGGTAGGCTGCTGAAACACACACACACACACACACACACACACACACACACACACACACACACACACACACACACACACACACACACACACACACACACACACACACACACACACAGAGGTCAGATCAAACACGCGCGCACACACACACACACACACACACCGCAACTGCGAAATGTGCTGTAAGTTATGTACCAACATTAATGCTATACAATATACAGTATATGCACGACAATTGTACTATATAGACTAAATGTATACACACCATTTTACATACCTAACCTACCGAGAGTGTGTCCATATACACAGCATAATTTGCAGCATTAATTTAACACTATTCTGAGCATATGCATATGGTTTCATTTTATATAGTGCTTAATGCAACTTTCTTAAGTGCTAAAATTCAACTTTCTAAGTATAATAAACTTCACAGTGTTAATTCATTATTCAAAGGGTTGACATAGCCTCTTAGCGCAGATGGGGTCGCAGACGAGCCTATTCATATTTGCTGAAAATACTCAGCTACATCATAACAACATTGCTACGACAGTAGTACCGAGTGCCGTAGTCCCATAATGCACACCGTACCATACCGGTGTAACAGTCATTGAAAGGTTGATTACCACAGTACTACTCTACTATGACATATAATACACTACGACTCGCTCATTGCCATTCTGGTAACAAAAAATGTATAATGCCGTGTTTTAACGGGTTAAGTAACAGATTAAGACATGACCATTATAATTTTGGTGACAGTAAGGTTATGACATACAGTAGGCTCTGTGCTAAGGGGTTAAACACTGTATTGCATGGGATCATATGTGGTATCATAAATGCTGAGAATAGTGTTGAACCAATAGTGTTGAGTGTAGTCTACTTTTTTGAACTAGGTATACTGTATATTTGAACATTTTTGGAAGTGGGTATACTGTACATATATATGCTATTCTAAATAATGTATCAATCAATTTTAAGTGGGTATACTGAAGCCCCTAAAATTTAGAAGTGGGTATACTCCGTATATCTGCGTTCTACGTAGACTACACCACTGTAAAAATGCAGTGTGTTGGTCTGTGAGACGGGCCAAGAGTGTGTCCATATAGTGAGCAGCACAGCCCCATTACCTCCTCCACACAATAAGGGGACAGATTTACTGACTGATGTTCTGTTTGCAGAACCTTTTTACTCGGGGAAAACAAAATCAATGGCGTGGGCTGTAATTGCTCATGCTATTCATTTTGGATCAATAATACGTGGGCATCCTGCAGAATGCTTTCTTCAGGGGAAAAAAAATACAGATTTAATCACAATTGTCAGAATTTGCACATCAAAAGCTGTGCAGTGCTTGTCAGTGCTTTTTGGCTCATCGTGCGAATTGGATGGGAGGCGGCAATCACTATAGCAACTCTGACTCATGGTAACGTTCATGGTCAGAGTTATATATTTCTGCAGCGATGGCCACAAATTGTGGCAGTTTTATTATTCACAGTCTGCTACTTTGTAGGCTATGCTGATGGATCTGTCTGTCTGTTTCTCTCTCTTTCTCTCTCTCTCTCTCTCTCTCTCTCTCTCTCTCTCTCTCTCTCTCTCTCTCTCTCTCTCTCTCTCTCTCTCTCTCTCTCTCTCTCTCTCTCTCTCTCTCTCTGTCTGCATGATGTGCATGTGTGATCTATTTGTGTCTATCATTTATGCATGTGTTGGACATGCTGATGGATATGGTATGTGTTAGGGTGTGTGTGTGTGTATGTGTATTTGTTTGGTCCATCTGTATCTGTGTATGTTGTGTTGGGAGACACAGTGTACACATACTGACCTTGTGTGCACAGCCAGTTGTGCTGTGCTGTGCTGTGTTTTGTTGTGTTGTGCTGTGCTGTGCTGTGTTGTGTTGTGTTGTGTTGTGTTGTGTTGTGTTGTGTTGTGTTGTGTTGTGTTGTGTTGTGCTGTGTTGTGCTGTGCTGTGCTGTGCTGTGCTGTGTTGTGTTGTGTTGTGCTGTGCTGTGCTGTGCTGTGCTGTGCTGTGCTGTGCTGTGTTGTGTTGTGTTGTGTTGTGTTGTGTTGTGTTGTGCTGTTTTGTGCTGTGCAGTGTTGTGCTGCTGTACTGCTGTGTGATGTGTGTGTTAGTCTTCAGACTCCAGCACTGAGAGCTGCCGCTGATTACATGCATTGTCAGACTACAGCATGTCAACAGCACCGCTTGCTACCACAATCTTTACACAATTCTCTCTCAATCTCTTGTTTGCTCTCTCTGTCCCTCTCTCTCTCTCTCTCTCTCTCTCTCTCTCTCTCTCTCTCTCTCTCTCTCTCTCTCTCTCTCTGTCTGTGTCCCTCTCCCTGTCTTCTCTGTCTCTCTTTTATGGTTTGCACTGTTACTGTACAGCATTTCTATCTACTGTATATTTTCTTTATCTCACTGCCAATATTTTTGTCTCTGTCTGTTGTTTTTGCTCTGTTTTTTTTCTGTTTTCTGTATGCATGTCTTAATGCCTCACAAACTTCGTTGTCTTGCGATTGTGGTGTTTTAAAATGTCTGTCTGCTATTCCATCCTGCCACTGCCCTTTTGGTTCCTCTCTTCCTTGTCCCCCCCCCCCCTCCACCCCCTGTCCATCTCACCCCTTCTCCGTTCTTTTCTAATACTAAATCATTCATTATTATCTGTCTCATAAAACCTCACACCACACACCACACACGCACGCACGCACGCACGCACGCACGCACGCACGCACGCACGCACACACACACACACACACACACACACACACACACACACACACACACACACACACACACACACACACACACACACACACACACACACACACACACACACACACACACACACAGCAGGGAACAGACCTGCATACTGCTGAACTCCTGCATAAGCCTGCTGAAGGGGATCAGCTGCAGTCGGACTCTGAGCTGGAGAGAGAGAGAGAGAGAGAGAGAGAGAGAGAGAGAGAGGGAGGGAGGGGGGCAAACAGAGAGACGAAGAGACAGGAGGGCAGGTGTGAAAAAAGTTAGAGATAAAGAATGAGAGAGAAGGTGTGACAGGAATGCATAGAATAAAGGAGGAGAAAGTGAGCCAGAGAAAGGTGGAAGAGAAGAATAGAGAGGGGAAAGGGAAAAAGTGAGAACACAAGGTATGTTTGCATTGACATCATGCATAAACCACAGCCTGGTATCTGACTAGTTCTATTTCTCTCTCTCTCTCTCTCTCTCTCTCTCTCTCTCTCTCTCTCTCTCTCTCTCTCTTCTTCCCCACACACCTCCATCTTCCTCACTCCAGCTTCCCACAAACAATTAAGACCTCTGGCATAGCTCAGGTGCTCTTGCCAAAAAGTTGCCGTTCTGCTGCTGCAAACTTTCAGAGGGTTGAGAGTGAGTGAAATGCAGAACAATGTAACACTCTGGCCCCTCTCATGGCCCATCAATCACACACTGCCTGGCCTGCACGCATGCACACATGCACGCACACAAACTGAAAGACAAACACATATATAAACGCACACTTGCACACACACACACACACATTATGTTTTACAGACATAGCAGGCCTAAGTCTTTAAGTCGTTAAGACTTAAGTTTTAGTCTCAAACTTATATAAGAGGCTTGCATTACACACGCATGCATATGCGTGCGCAAGCGCACACACGCAGGCATGCACACACACACACACACACACACACACACACACACACACACACACACACACACACACACACACACACACACACACACACACACACACACACACACACACACACACACACACACACACACACACACACACACTGAGTTGCAAACACCATACTGAGACATCAAGAGCTGTACCAGACTTGTAATTTCAGGGGCTTGTAATGTGATTCATTTTCCATTGGAGCTCATTCATTATATATTTTTGATTTTAAAAAATGTTGGTGCATGTGTTGGGAAGTAAAGAGTATTTGTACATTTTTGTACATTATGTTCTGTGGCAGTGGCACTCGACTCAAAAAAGGATGATAAAGTCACTTAAGCATCTGCTCCATTCCCCAAAGGAGATCCGGAACCTGTGCCAACGAAAATGCCCTGCAGGACCGTCATCAGTGTGTGAGTCTCTTAACTCCCCAAACATCATAACCAATTTCCCATTTAAATACTGCATAAAGAGAACATCAAGAGTATCCTTAATATATGGAGATGACTTAATCCACTTTAACTGAAACACTGTTGGAACAGAACATGTTCATTTTGGCTCTGGTTCATCTATCAAGCAAGGCTGAGTAGCATGCACTTGTAATACACACTGAGCCACACACACAAACACACACATACCTATCCACACATGAACATAAGCACACATTTAGGCATGCACAGACTTGGCAGCGATATTTTGTTTTGAAGTTAGTTACAGTATGCATCTACACACCCACGCAAGCACGCACGCACACACGAACACACGCGCACACACATGCACGCACACACTGGGTGGGGTGAAAGTGGAGTGGATATTGTGTGTGTGTGTGTGTGTTGGGGCAGTGATACCTTCAGAGAGGGGGGACAGGAAACAGCTGCCCTGAACCCCAAAACAGCTGCGGGGGGCCTTCTCCGAATCCTCTCTGAACACCACCTCCTGCAGGACTGGAAGACAATCACAACAGCACACTCAGAAGACAATCAGAAGAACACTCTACAAAGACCATTACAGGAACACACTTAAAGGTCACCAATTTCTTTCTTTCTTTCTTTCTTTCTTTCTTTCTTTCTTTCTTTCTTTCTTTCTTTCTTTCTTTCTTTCTTTCTTTCTTTCTTTCTTTCTTTCCTTCTTTATTTCTTTCTTTCTTTCCCTTCTTCTTTTCAGTTGATTCTACCACAGAGGGAACAACAGGAGTGTGAGTGTTTCTTTCTCTTTCTTTCAATGTCTTCTTCCCCTTCTACATGTACAGCACAAGTACAGCACTGGCACAGTACTAGTGTGCAGGCAGGCATTGCCGCAAGGCTGCCCCAAAAAAGAAACAGGGCGCTCATGCTTCTTGCCCTTAACACACACACACACACACGCACACACAGGCAACTTCAACTTCAAAGGACCTGGCTACATATGAGGTTTCTGTGTCAAATCCGAGGAGATAAAGATTGCTCACACCTTCCTACACACGCGCACACACGCACACACACCTGCACCAAACACAATATGTGATGTTGCTTTGTTCTATAACCTTGACAATTGTGCTCTGTGCGGTAATTTTGTGGATATTATAATTAATTAGATCAGTCTCTGTGTGTTGTATGTTTAACTAAAATGGTGTGCGGAGTGTGTGTCATGGCACGGAATGGTGTTGACGAATGAGATGAGTTGAGGCAGATTTTGTTTCCTTCAGTCACATTGCACAGACGCAGGGTTTCACACATCGGAATTGAAATTCTCAAAACCACTCACTCAAACTGCGGTTCATCATTTGCGCGCATCATAAAGGCAATTTCTCATCATTGCCAACAAATAGCAAATGCTCTGGAGCAACGCACGGCAAATGACAAAGTACAATTCTCTGCTGGCTGTTTTGTATTGCCTGGTGGCAATGTCTTGTTGATGAAAATGTATTGTAGGATTTCTTTGTCCCCTCTCTATTAAATCTAAAAGACATTCTTGTCGATTGAATCAGCCACTGCATGCAAAACTGTTCAACCCGTTGGTCTAAACCAATCACGGACACGTGGAACACATATGAATGCAAATCTATACAAAGCATCTGGGAAGATATCTTCCTTTTCTGTACTGCAATGACGCTGGCTGCATGTATGAATGTCAATACTGTATTGATGTAGTG
>NC_085867.1:52036162-52038662 GCF_034702125.1 Engraulis encrasicolus
TTTTTGACTAAACAAGGTATGAATATGAAAATAAGACTTTTTTAAAGTGTTCATATATGGGGAACCCCATTCTGTCATCAGATTTAAGGTCAGATTTGAAGAAAATGCTTATATAATTGACTGGCAGCTTTTTTAAAACAGGGAGTCTCATATTGTCAACGATTTTTAGCATTATGATCAAACTTTCAAGATCCACAGAAAATAATGTCTGATGTCTTTGTGAACACCAATACTGCCAAAAACTGCACTGAACTGTCTACTTTCACCTGAAAAAAGAAGTTTGTGTCTACCTATTTCCATTCTTTAGTTATTGGCAGTAGAACATGGGATGACGCCACCAAAAAAGCACTGTTTTTTGACCCAAAAATGCTACACTTCTGTGTCCATATTTTTGCTTGCAGGATAAAGTGTCTTTTTAGTGTTCATGTTTGGTTTACAGCATTTCCATGAGTTTTGAAAGATGCTTAACTTAAATCTGCTGTATACCAGGCTCAAAAAATCCCATAGTACCTCAAAATGAAGGAATCCAATATGGCCGCCATCACCAGAGATATACAGTACATGTCTGTGATTAAACAAGGTCATCTCTTAAATATATTATGCCAGCTATAGGTTTTCATACATGGGGAATTCATTGCTGTGCTCGGGTTTAAGATTTGGATGAAAAGACATGATTTAGACCTGCATACATGTTTAAGACTGTTAATAAATTGATCATTTATATTGGAATATTTCCCCTATTTCAATTTAATCCGGCATTAATTAAATGTATTGGTCTTAGATAACATATCTTGTTTTCGAATAGGCCCCCGGTAGAGTACATTACAATACGAACACTGTCACTGAAAAGACAACACTTACTACCCCCTCATCCCCACCCTGTCGCCACTCTTAATGTAAATAACAATCAAGCATAACATTGCAGTGTTCGGACGGACCACACATTGAGAGAGTACATACACACACAAGTGTGGCAGAGAAGACATTCTTATTGGAACACCAACGTACACATACGTACGTATACAGGCGCTATAATATACACTCAGGCAGATTTCAATTCAATAATTGAGGCATTATACCATGATGAAATGTTTCCATCTCAAACCACGTCCCATGCTCCCATCTTTTCAACCATAAAAGTAAGTGCACACACGAGTCTGCCTAAATAATTCTTTTTATACAACTTTACAATGGAAATCACTGTTTATTGATGTGCTCATTCAATCTATGAATAAAGGAGGATTGAGTGGTGAGCTGATGTGTAGAATAGAATAGAATAGAATAGAATAGATTGGAATAGAATAGAATAGAATAGAATAGAATAGAATAGAATGGTGTTTGTCACTATGCACATGTTCAATGAGATTGAAAGCAACACACTTCAGAGCACACATTTAATTCACAAAACAGTTTTGGTGAGCAGAATATACAATTAGTGCCAAAAAACATGAACAGAGCAGGGAGTGCATACGGTGTGTGTGTGTGTGTGTGTGTGTGTGTGTGTGTGTGTGTGTGTGTGTGTGTGTGTGTGTGTGTGTGTGTGTGTGTGTGTGTGTGTGTGTGTGTGTGTGTGTGTGTGTGTGTGTGTGTGTGTGTGTGTGTGTGTGTGTGTGTGTGTGTGAATATACACAGAGGACATACTCATGTATTGGTACTCATGTCATACTCATTGATATCCAAGAATTATTGCATCGATTGTCTTGCTCAATGTTGATATTACAGTAGCGGTGGCCCACTCTGCAAACACAACTATTTTACATTGTGCTGTATCAATTAGTCTATTGCAGAACACCAGATGGATGGAAAGAGATAATTGGATTGAGGGATACCAATGAATGGTCATTCTGTGCATGTGCGTGTGAAATGTGGTTATGGCCCTTTGATGAGTTGTTTGGTCCTTGCTTTGAGGACAGCAAGGCAAAGAGCTGAGGACCCGGTCGGAGGCTGTCCTAGATAAATGTTTTAGCTCTGTTAATGCAGCAGGAGGATTAGAGAGGGGCTCAGTTTTTTTCCTCTTGTAGGTGTGCCTCCTGAAGGCCGCAATTATCTCTTTGGTTTTCTTTGCATTCAAAGATACAGAAATTATTCTCTGTATATCAGACTACCACCTTTTGCTGGCCACAGCAACTTCCATCTGGAGCTACGCCATAGGCATAGAGGTCCAAAAGAGTGGAGTTATTTAAAGAAATCCTTGCACTTATGACACATTTTGTGTCACATTTGTCTGAGCTGCGCTTTAACTATTTAACTATTGTGTGAGGGACACCATGGGGGTGAAGTGCAAGTAAGGGGAAGGCAGCATGATATTGACCATCACTAGGGTTGTGGGTGTGCTCTGACTGTCCCACTTATGATCCAAGCCCTTTGGAGTAGAAGTCAGAGCCCTAGGTTAACTTATTCTCAATTACCTCTCCTCCTCTCCAGTGATTTTGAAGGAGTTGTTCGCTTAAATGCGACAGCTATGTATGCCCAAGACAAATTTATCTTATTTGCAGCAACT
>NC_085867.1:52061162-52063662 GCF_034702125.1 Engraulis encrasicolus
GAGAGAGAGAGAGAGAGAGAGAGAGAGAGAGAGAGAGAGAGAGAGAGAGAGAGCAGAGCAGAGCTGACGATGGCAAACAAGCATAGAGAGAGAGAGAGAGAGAGAGAGAGAGAGCGCAGATTAGTTTTTTGGAAGACAGGGGAAAAAAGAACAAGAGGAGAGACAGATAGAGGAGAGGGAGAGGGAGGTGGGATGGGGGTTGCTTCTGGAACTCTGGGAGAGGATGGAGCAGGTTGTTTCACTTATCAGTTAGGAGAAACTCAGGACTTACTGTATAGTCACAATGTCCTTCTCCCGTGCTGCTTTTTCTCTAACCTTCACTTTCCCTCTCTCCCTCTCTCTCTCTCTCTCTCTCTCTCTCTGTCTTTTCTTCCCTCCTGTATACACATCACTCTCATAATTACACATAAAAGCAATAAGCAGTGGCCATAACCATCCAGCACTGATGACTGAGCGCACAATAAAAAGACCGCATGTGTCTGTGAATGGAGAGAGGAGGAGAGAGAAGGAATGAGAGAGAGACAGAGTGAGAGATAGAGGAGAGAGAGAAAGACAGAGAGAGAGAACAGAGTTGGGGGGGGGCAAAGAGGTATAATAAAGAGGGACATAGAGGGACTATCTCACTCTCTCTCTCTCTCTCTCT
The DNA here is from genome assembly GCF_034702125.1 of Engraulis encrasicolus. Taxonomy (NCBI): domain Eukaryota; kingdom Metazoa; phylum Chordata; class Actinopteri; order Clupeiformes; family Engraulidae; genus Engraulis; species Engraulis encrasicolus. The sequence continues at coordinate 52,061,806 of NC_085867.1, forward strand.
CTGTCTCACTCTCTCTTTCTCACTCTTTCTCTCTCTCTCTCTCTGATGCAACCTATTTGCTGTGCAGGAGAGGCATTGTAGCATCTCATAAATCGAGTTTTCACTCTCAGAGCAGATGTGTGAAGGTGTGTGTGTGTGCACGTGCTTGTGTGCGTGCGTGCGTGTGTGTCTGTGCGCGCGCGCGTGTGTGTGTGAGAGAGAGCGAGTCTATGTGTGAGTGTGTGTATCACTGTAGGTGTGAGGGGTGGGCTAGGTGTAGTGTGTACGAGGCATAAATCTCACTTGAACTCTTTGCCTCCTCCCCTGCACTGGCTCCCTACTTATCTAATGAAGAAAAAATGACAAAACATCTCGAAATCTCTGTCAGACTAGAGGTGCTCTTTACACCAACACACCCCCTCCCACTGCCTCTCTCTCTCTCTCTCTCTCTCTCTCTCTCTCTCTCTCTCTCTCTCTCTCTCTCTCTCTCTCTCTCTCTCTCGCTCTCATACACACACACACATACACACACACACACACACACACACACACACACACACACACACACACACACACACACACACACACACACACACACACACACACACACACACACACACACACACACACACACACACACACACACACACACACACACAAATGCACTAAGTGGATAGACGCAATTGTAGCCAGATTATTTATGAGCTGTACAGTAGCGGCGTTGCTTTTGTTATCGGCACTGGCCACAGTTCTGAGGCCTCTCTCTCTCTCTCTCTCTCTCTCTCTCTCTCTCTCTCTCTCTCTCTCTCTCTCTCTCTCTCTCTCTCTCTCTCTCTCTCCTATGCCTTGCCTCACCCCTTTCCTTCTTCTCTCGCCCCCCTCTCCCTCTTCCTCTGTGTGTCCTCTCCTCCATTCTGCCCCTTGTAGCTGCTGCTAAGACAAAGCACGGGGGAACATTTCAGAGGGAAAGGGGGGCAGGACAGATTGCCTGTCAATCCACCATTGGACCTGACCTTGTAGTGCCCCAAACTGAATGGTGCTGGAACGATTGAGACAGAGAGGCTGGGGTGGGGCTGGGAGGGGATGGGATGGGGATGGGGGGATGAAAGTATCTCTTTCTCTCTAAAGGGCATTGGGAGACAGAGAGTCATATTCTTGCCAATGAGAAGTCCTAAGTCTTGTGTATGGAGGAGAGGAAACCAGAATAGCTCAGAAAATATAGTTTATTTTAGTTTTGTTTTTTTATGAGCATGTAAGTTTGATTCCCTCTCCATTGGTAAATCATGATATATGGTAAGGCTGTATATGGGCTATGAGGTCTAGTGATGTGTTGGATTTGAATTACTGGTGTAACAAAAAAGGGTGAAGAGGAGTTTGCAAGCTATTACAGGACATGCACACACACATAGCCACTCACTCACTCACGCACGCACGCACGCACGCACGCACGCACGCACGCACGCACGCACGCACGCACGCACGCACACACACACACACACACACAATCACCTATGCACAGTACCGTCCGTACAGAGACTGCTGTTGGGGCTTTGATCAGTCACAGAAGTGCTTGCTGGCCGTGTCCTTTGAAAAGTGCCCATGCACTGATAAATGCAATTGAATTAGGGCTGCTTTTGGTGAACGCTACGCTGCTCTGATGTGTCAGGCTGCTGCTGTCCTCTCTTCCCTTCCCTTTCTCTTCTCTTCTCTTCTCTTCTCTTCTCTTCTCTTCTCTTCTCTTCTCTCTGCTCCTCTGAGCTGTGTAATTCTGTTTGAAGCTAAGTTTTTTTTCTTACTATACCTGCTGAGTAATGGTAGGCTGTGCTCTACTGTAATATGTTGTGTGTTCTATGTTGTACTGTACTAAACCATGTTGTT
>NC_085867.1:52073662-52076162 GCF_034702125.1 Engraulis encrasicolus
ATCCCCCTTGCTCCAGAGAGAGCAGGTTGTCATGACGACTTGCGTTTCTTACTACTGTCTCTCAGTAGCAGCCTCATGCTTTCGTGTGTGTGTGTGTGTGTGTGTGTGTGTGTGTGTGTGTGTGTGTGTGTGTGTGTGTGTGTGTGTGTGTGTGTGTGTGTGTGTGTGTGTGTGTGTGTGTGTGTGTGTCTCTCTGTGTGTGTGTGTGTGTGTGTGTGTGTGTGTGTGTGTGTGTGTGTGTGTGTGTGTGTGTGTGTGTGTGCACGCATGTGTGTATTTTGCATTGTGATAAAAGATTCAATAATATGAAAAGTCTTGTTTGTATTTTTTTGTTTTTTGTTATTATATTTGCTATTGTGAGCGTGTGTGCGAACGAGTGCTTCCGTACGTGTGTGCCAGTGCGTGTGCCCGTAGTGTACACCTACGTGCATGCGCATGTGCCTGTTTATCTTTGTGTGCGTATGCACTTCAGGGAGAGCAGCGTGCTATTCTTGAACGCGCAGCAACAGGCCAATGTAATTACCGTGCTGGAAGGCGGACACACACACACAGGCCTAATCAGATCAGCCTGGACGCCGAGAGTGGGGGCCGTGCCAGAGGCCTGCAGCTCGCCTGGAAAGCCTCGCCCAAGAACAGAGCACCGAGTCCCCCCAGAGGTCCTGACAGAACCTCCAGCACCCCCTGAGGCAAGAGCCATGACACCAAAGCACCAGCCTGACCCATTTAACCCAGAGCCTCTCTCCTCCCAAAATAATGCCCTGTTCACACAAATACAAACGCACTCGCCCTTTATCAAATTTTCCATCATGCAAGAGGCATTTTTTTTCATGTAAGTTGGCAGAAGCAGCGCTTTGTGCTTATGAATATTAGAAGCTGAGTTTGCATTTAAAAAATCATTAGCTATTTTCAGACATGCTCTGAACTCTGACATCACCTACTGTAGGTACACACTTTAAAAATGGGTGAGCTGTGAAAATGAACAAAATGTGAACTTCATTGCTTACCTCAGCATTCTCCATGACAGCCCCGTTTGCCTTGTCAGGGTTCACAGGTGAATAGAGGTTAATGCCCAGGTGATAGGGCTGTATGGCGCTTGTAGTCTTTCCAAGAGTGTGTTGGATTAATCACTTTGTCTGATGTCTGATGAAGCATCAGCATGCATGTGCAAAATGTCAGATTATTGGCCCTACCGTGGCTGATATGGTAGGGCACACGTTTACCACTCGGCCGACCCGGGTTCGATTCCCGGTCCAGGTCCTCTGCCGGTCCTTCCCTAACTCTCTCTCCCAGCTCACTTCCTGTCTCTCCTTCACTATCCTGTCTCACAAAAAACAATAAAGGCTGAAAAGCCCCAAAAAAAATACTTAAAAAAAAAAAAGAAATAAAAAAAAAAAAAAATGTCAGATTATTGCACAGTAGTGCAGTGTAGGAACAGGTAAGAGACTCTGACTTATAACACTGCAAAAAGTGTCACTGTGTACATCAAACCGTACAAGTGTTGCAGACAAGATCTCTTAGATTTACTTTGTTTTGTCTAATACCCAAACTATTCAATTTTTTTGATTGGCTATTTGTTTTTTATGAGGCTGAGGGCATAAACTACTGTAACTAGTCAGGGTTGCGTTTCTTGAAAGCGTAGTTGTTAGCCAGTTAGCAACTTGGGTATTTGCCAATGGGAAATTGCATTGCAAACAACAAAGTTGTCAATGTAGTTAGCAATGGTTTCGAGAAACGCACCCAGAACTTGTGAGATAAGGAAACTGGCTGCTTGGTTTGACCAAAAAGCAAGGTTGAAGAAGGACTAGTTATTTTTAAATACGAGGTTAAAGGACTACAGTAGTTATTTTCGCACCGCACTGTGTCGTCATTAACTGTTCTGACAATGTTCATCTATAAAGGACTGTGCACTTCGTAGGGAAGCTAAAATCTCGGTATACTTTGTATACTGACAATAAAGGCTTTCTATCCTATTCTATTCTATCTATTCTAACTGACATCTAAATCATGTTCTTGCTCATTTCAACCCTTGCATGGGGATGTTTTTGGGGCTGTTTCTGGGCAACCCCTTCCCCCCTGCCTCTCCTCTGCTAAAAACAGGTTGGTCCCTCTTCCTGCCCCCACCAGCTTCCCATCTGGACGGCTGTGACACCGCTGCTGTATGCACTTCGCTACACACTACACACACACACTACACACTACACGCACGCACACACTACACACTACACACACCCTCACATTACACATTACACATTACACGCACGCACGCACACACACACACACACACACACACACACACACACACACACACACACACACACACACACACACACACACACACACACACACACACACACACACACACACACACACACACACACACAGATACTCTCTCTCTCTCTCTCTCTCTCTCTCTCTCTCTCTCTCTCTCTCTCTCTCTCTCTCTCTCTCTCTCTCTCTCTCTCCCTCTCCCTCTCCCCAATACCCTCCCCCACCCCAGGGC
>NC_085867.1:52083662-52088662 GCF_034702125.1 Engraulis encrasicolus
TCATTAGACCTGTGTGTGTGTGTGTGTGTGTGTGTGTGTGTGTGTGTGTGTGTGTGTGCGTGCGTGCCTGCGTGCGTGCATGTATGCGTGCACACGTGCATGCGTACTTGTGTGTGTGCCCGTGTGTGTGCGTATGTGTTTGCGTGCATACTTATGTGTGTGCGCTTGCATGACAGGGAGAGAGACACACAGTCCGTGTGACAGAGACTGCATAAAATGTGTTTGTGTGTTAGAGAGAGAGAGCAGAGGATAACGTGTGCGTGTGGCGGTGTATTTGAGTGTGTAAGTGTGTACCCACTGTATTTGGTCAGCAAATACATGCTGATATGATCCATTATCAGTGACACTCTCGTCATGCTTGCTCATGCAAATGATGGAAAATAATCCCTCTGACAGAAATCAACGTCGCACGGTATAATGATGTGTCTCCCCCCACTGCAGCCGTGTGTGTGTGTGTGTGTGTGTGTGTGTGTGTGTGTGTGTGTGTGTGTGTGTGTGTGTGTGTGTGTGTGTGTGTGTGTGTGTGTGTGTGTGTGTACATGTCTTCAGCTTTTGCAGCAGACTGCTGCACTCATCCAATTGCCACTTGTCTGTATACCGTATATGTCTGGTACCGTATATGCTTCATTTATAGGTTAATACATTAGGACAAGTATGGGATTTACGTCTATATGCTCAATGCTTACACTTCAGTTAAACCTTGAAGAATTTGTTGATTGTGCTGGGCTGTGTGCCTGTATTTTTATTAGATTGCATTTGACATCGGCACCGGCGCTGTGTTAGCGAGTTGGAGCCAGCGCACACTTACTCAGGGAAAAGTTCTTTTAGGGAGCTGATTACATGCTTGTTTTCATAGCCGCTCAGTTGCCATGGTTTTGGGTTTAGTTCCCAGGCAACGGGAACGATGATATGTACAGAATCCAGCTCCTTGTAATTGCTTTTATTTAGTCGCTTCAGCAACTAAATTGTCATGACTTTTTTATTTCTTTTTCGGTTCACTACCTGGGCAGGAAGTAAATTTGTATGTACAATTCTACAAGCCTTTGCAGTGATTAAATTAATCAGATTAAATTTGCATTAAACAAATACTAATGTTGTCTGAAGAGAGTACCAGTGTATTTTAAGGTTTTTTCATAACATTAGTGATTATACACACTATACTGTGGACTCACTCTCTCTACATGCAGTATATATTATACATACATACTACATACTGTACATACATAAATACATAGACCTACATACATACATACTGTACATACATACATACATACATACATACATACATACATACATACATACATACATACATACATACATACATACATACATACATACATACATACATAGGCCTACATACATACATACATACATACATACATACATACATACATACATACATACATACATACATACATACATACATACATACATACGTATAGTACAGTACATACAGTAGGTACATGCATGCACAGGTACCAGTATACACAAGCACAGTATTATGTTCTATTCCACAAATTCGCTTGCATGTAGACAATTGTGCTGAGAATTGCAATGCCCAGTTCTTGCCTAGGCCTAATGAAGGCACGCCTGCTTGTCTAAAAAGAACAAACCTTTGCTTGCCCAACGGCCTGGCCGGGCATCTCGCGGGGGAACAGGTGGCACCATCTGGGTATCAGCACGGAGCGCGGCGCCACACCATGCCAACTGACTCATCCTCTCCTCTCCAGGCCTGTCCGCTTCGCCCTCCCCGCCCTTTCCCTGGCCACCAAGCTCATCACCAGCACCATCCCAGCCCAGTCCCAATAAAGCCCACCCCGCCCTGGCCTGCTTTGGCCTGGACTCGGGCCCCCCCCCCCCCCCCCCCCCCCCCCCCCCCCCCCCCCCCCCCCCCCCCCCCCCCCCCCCCCCCCCCCTCCGACGGCCACGCTAGAGGGCCGGACATCGCCGGCTGCTGTCTCACCGCCACAGACTACAACTATGCCATGAAGTCACGTACGCAAAAACACACACATGCGCGCACACACACGTACACACACACATGTACACACACATACACACACGCACACACACACACGAACACAGAACACAGACACAGTCTGTCTCTTTTTGAAGTTATTCTATGCCAAATCACACCTCAAACAGACGCAAGGCCACATGCATTAACACTCACGTAATCGTTTTTATTCCCCACACACCACACGGTATTCCTTTTATACAACACACACACGCACACACACCAAAGACAAAATACTTTTACGTGTAGACAAGGATACACATAAAAAGGCAATAAACTACGTAACAAATCTTTAACCATGTAAACACACACACACACACACACACACACACACACACAGCCATCTGAACTCGGAGCGAGTACAGTATATAGGCTACTACAATAATATTGCATCCCCCTTCTCACACATTATCTCCAGGGGCTTATTGTACATTCTTCACGGAGGCTGTGGTGCGACGAGTCGACGCTTCCTCGTTGTGCCGCGCCGTGCGCTTCATATATCCTGTGCCACCACAGGATATCCGCCCACTGCCGCCGCTTAGCATAATCCCGAAGCTTTTCTGTACTGTACTGTATCTGCTACTTTGAGTGTTTTGTTGTCTGCTGCTATTGTTCCTCTTGCTATCTGCAGTTTGTTCTTGACCCAGGAAAAAAGATAGCCTATATAAAGTGCTTACATAGCTATACAAATCTTACACGTGGCATTCACATTTGTACGATGTACGATGTTTATCTGTTGCATTACATGGTATAGTATGTTGCGATACATGGAATGTGTATGTGTGCTTTACACATACAGGAGTCTATATGAGGAAATACTGTATGTGCCACATAAGATCTATGCACCAGTGGATGTACCAAACTTGCATAGGCCATACAAAGACAAAGTGCAGTACATGGTTTGTCAATATTGAGTTTAGACTGGAAATAGCCTTCAGTACATCTCCTTCCTCTTGTGACAAAGCTTGATGGTCCAAATGTGCCCCGTTTAAAAGATATTGCCATGTCAAATCTACAGTTACTACAATATGCAAGCTAATGCTAAAGCTTTGAAGACCCTTTTCTCAGTTTCTCTGTTGGCGTAGGTACTGCACTTTGCCTTTGTAGGGCATGAATCCTATTGTACGTTTTCTAAAGATCTGTTTTTGTATGGGGATATCCCCTCTCAATGCCACTGCTTATTATAATCTGAGCTTTTCTGTACCTGCTTTTGAGTGTTTGTTGTTGTCTGCTGCTATCGTGCCTGCCACTATCTGCTGTTTGTTCTTGACCAAACGGCCACAGATCTCTCTCTTGCTTGGTGTCTCTCTTGCCTCTCCTCTCTGCACGGCAACAGCGATCGTGACGGCCGTCTCTGTGTGTGAGTAAGGAGCTTGCTTGTTCTTGAACCTGCAGAACTGCACATGTTGGGCAGCATCGCACTTTTAATCGTTTACTCTGATTAGTTTCACCCGGAGCTGAGCTGTGAGGTGTCACTGTGTGGGTGTGTGACAGAGTATGCGCGTGCGTGCGCGCAAGTGCGTGTGTGTAAGTGCGTTTGTGCGCGTGCGCGCATGCACACGTGCGTGTGTGTGTGTGTGTGTGTGCGTGTGTGTGCGTGCGTGTGCGCGCGCGTGTGTGTGTGTGTGTGTGTGTGTGTGTGTGTGTGTGTGTGTGTGTGTGTGTGTGTGTGTGGGGTGTACTACAGTACCAGAGGAGATGGGAGAGAGAGTTGGGTTCCTGTCCAAAAACATTACAAGGTTGTTCCCCTGAGAGGCTCCATTCATCAATGTGATTTTTCCAAACGCCACCCTCCAGTCGCTGTGTGCACACCCACACCCACACACACACACACACACACACACACACACACACACACACACACACACACACACACACACACACACACACACACACACACACACACACACACACACACACACACACACACACACACACACACACACACACACACACACACACACACACACACATCCTCCATTCTTTGCAACGTAATCATTTCCTCTCAGAGGGGTTGACATTGATTCATAAAGTACGTGACTGAGTGTGTGCGTTTGTGGATATGCGGGTGACTGTGTGTGTGTGTGTGTGTGTGTGTGTGTGTGTGTGTGTGTGTGTGTGTGTGTGTGTGTGTGTGTGTGTGTGTGTGTGTGTGTGTGTGTGTGTGTGTGTGTGTGTGTGTGTGTGTGTGTGTGTGTGTGTGTGTGTGTGTGTGTGATTCATAGAGTGTGCTGTGCTGTCGAAGCCACTGACCGACTGCCAGATTTTTTCTCCCAGAATCCTTCATTAATGGGCGTGGCAGAATTACTTTTTCCTCAGAGAGTTCAGTGGGAGGCCTGTTATCAAACAGGTCAAAGGTCACCGATCAGAGGCAGTATTTCACACCCAATGACGGCTGAAGGTCTGACCACACTGTGTGTGTGTGTGTGTGTGTGTGTGTGTGTGTGTGTGTGTGTGTGTGTGTGTGTGTGTGTGTGTGTGTGTGTGTGCGTGCGTGTGTGTGTGTGTGTGTGTGTGTGTGCGTGCGTGTGCGTGTGCGCTTGTGTGCATGCGTCTATGCGTCTGTTTGGGAAACCCCGTGTTGTTTAGTCTGTTGTGTGCTTCTGTGTTTGTGAAACAACAACCCAAGTGCATTCGCTGAAAGCAAAATGCATTTCAATGGCAGAAACGAGAACGAAACATATGAGGTCTTGACCCATCCACCATGCAGTATTTATTTATACGTGATGCTTATGTGGCGATGTAGAAGGAAAGGAGGAGGGGGGGCACAAGGTTCATGTCTCCCTCAGAAAGTATTGCCCTGTGCTAGGCAGCAGAATAATAATAGAATAGCAATTCATAGTCACATGCGATTTCACATTGTGTGTGTGTGTGTGTGTGTGTGTGTGTGTGTGTGTGTGTGTGGGGGGGGGGGGTGGTGGACATGTGAGGTCTTGACCCATCCAGCATACAGCATCTCTACATTAGCTGCATGAGGGGATAC
>NC_085867.1:52128662-52133662 GCF_034702125.1 Engraulis encrasicolus
TGGGCTATGCATGACCCTGAATGTGGCTAATAGTTAGCTATGCCCTTGCCTGGCCATAGCTATCCACATGCTTCCATTATCATTTCCTTACACGTTACATCTGGGGTTGATAGGCCTACTGTTGGGAGATATGACATTGTGGGCTAGTCAACCTAGCCAATCAGGAAATAATGCAGGAATGAAGGAGGGGGATGAGCAATGACACACATCGCATAATGGTGCATTACATACTTTGCAACCAAACCTTAGTGTTTGGGGAAAATCAGATCCGATCATTTCAGACGTCAACAGAGTACACCCCTCCCACATGAACTCAGTGCTCAATTTGGCATCTCCAGACCCTCTGGGCAAAAGAAGTACGGGGGTATGTTAAGACCAGCGATGCCTTTAATAGGAAGAGATATCGAAGAGGGATACCAGTGCATGGATTTCATCCGTTGAATACAATATCTGTCTATCTGTCTCTGTATCTGTCTATAATTGTCTGAGGAGCCCATATCGTGAATTGTTAAACTACTCCACATCACCACCAAAAATAAGGTGATGAGTAATGGTGATGGACCTGGTGCTGTATACATGATCAAGGGTTCCCCAAGTACATCTGTTGCATGACATGGGAGACAAGACCCGCTAAGATAGACGCTTTGGTTTACAGTATACTGCTTGAAACCAGGACAGATACTACGAGAACAGGACAAAAAGTTGTTTGTGTGTGTCCTACTCTTACCTGGCTGTGACGAGGAAATGAAAAGATACAATCCTTGAAGGTCTCACAGTCTACCGCTGCATGACAAGCAGTTTGCAGCAGGGCCTACCTATTGGTTGCAGCAGATTGATGTGAAGATACCCATCCACACACTGAAGGGAAGAGACTCACCATACATTTTGATGAGGATGGTTCGAGTACTATGGTTCGAGTAGCATCGAGTGGATGCACATTTAACACAAATGTCTCCCTCTTTCTCTGCAATACTCTCTATCTATATGTATTCTGTGCCTTTCCACTACCGGCCAAGAGCATTCATCAATACTGTTTTGTATGGAAACCGCAAAGGGTCGGCCTGTAAAAACAGTTTTTAGTTTCAATAGTTTTAGTAGTAATGCATCATACATCATAGTAAAGTGTGGATATAAAAATAAATAAAAAGAGAAAGGTGTTTTGCTTGGAATGGAACAGGTTGCTATAGTTTTGCTCCAAAGTAAGTACAATTTACTTATTATCATTTTACACCAAGTTACTGAACAGTAGGCCTATGTGTTACAAATGAGTTAACAATGGATTGTAAATGCAGCACTTAATATTTCAGCTCAGACTTACAAGTGTTACATTGACTCTATTGTATGTGAATGCACAGCCTCAGGTGTAAGGTCACTGGCTAGTTCCTGAACTTTGGAATAGATTTGAGAAGTTCCAAATGATTCATCTCCCGGGATGCCAGAGGATCTTCTTGTGGTGAAAGGAAAGCCTCGGCACTAGCTCAAGGCCAACGCTGTTGACCTGAATGACACATTGATCTGGGATTGCTGTGGCAGTGTGTGTGCGTGTGTGTGTGTGTGCGTGTGTGTGTGTGTGTGTGTGTGTGTGTGTGTGTGTGTGTGTGTGTGTGTGTGTGTGTGTGTGTGTGTGTGTGTGTGTGTGTGTGTGTGTGTACGTGCGTGTGTGTGTGTTTGTGTGTGTGTGTGTCTGTGGGTCTGTGGGTCTGTGTGTGCGAGTGCACCTTTGACATGTGTGGATGTATGTGTTTGTATGTAATTGAATGCCTTCGCGATGACGTCAAATGCTAAATGCAATATGGTCATAGAACACCAAATAGCAAAAATAATTTATTCTCCCAGGCATACAAACACTCCTCATCTTAACACCTAACTGAAAACCTTCATTATCATCCCATCTGCTCTCCCATCTCTGTGCTATTGCCTCCCATCATGCAATCAGAGCAAAAATCGCTAATTGCTAAAAAGCATTAGCATAGATAGAAAATTAGCCCAGCCATTATCAAACCTTTTTGTCCAGTTTTATATTATGTGTTTAGAGCATTTTCCTATTGCCAACCAACAATTATCTGCTACTGTTGTTGCTAGGCAATTATAAAGAAACACACAAATTGAAAAAAAAATAGAATGAACAAAACACAGAGAGATAGAGCAATAGAGAGAATGTGTGTGACTGCGTGACAGAAAGATTGAGAGAAAAAAGGAATGGAAAGAAGAGTAAAAGAAACCTCTGATAGAATTAAAGAGGCCGAGACATTAGATATCGGCTGCGGTGACAAGATGGATGGTGGGTGGCTTTTTAAAGTGACACCTCTGTCCCTCTGTAGAACACTGGCACAGCGGACACCTCCACACACACACACACACACACACACACACACACACACACACACACACACACACACACACACACACACACACACACACACACACACACACACACACACACACACACACACACACACACACACACACACACACACACCAAACATATAGTAACATTATGTTATAACTTTTTATGAAAAACACCTCCCCCCACCTATTGCGGGAGCACCAGGGCACCCCCCCCCCCCACCACCACCATTGTACTAAGACTGATGCACAGAGGTAGGGAAAATAAGAAAGATGTATCGAATACTATTTCCATAATTTCGGAAGATAATGTTTTTTTTCCTCATTAAAGAAACTAGGAGACAAGGACAAGTGTTCAGGGTCCTCAGTAGCTCACACAATAATGCAAATTTACAGTATGACCCTCGGCTACATTAGAAACTATCATCAAATGGCTAAATAAGATAAAATAAGGATATAACAATGAATCCAACGTGCAAAAATAGAAGGTGCATCATGCAGACTTATGGTTCATGGCATGTGACACCGGAGACGTGTATTTATACTAGATGGAGATACGAGAGAGGTGGGCAAAATACAGAAAAAACAAATCCATGAAAGTAGGGGGAAGCATGAAGTCACCCTCAGCCACAAAGAACGGGTTGAAATTTCAAATCGAGACCTGATCCACAGTCTGTAAGCTTCCCATGCCCATTCATATTGGTACAGTGGGCTCAATAGAAGGAAACTGTGTTGAAAAAAACAGTCACCCAAGACAACTGTCGTTTGAAAGGATCTCTGTGTGTGAACCTGTGCCACTGATCAAAATCAATTCATGTTTCATCTTTGTTCACAAACAAGGGTGGAAGTCGTTTATGATTTTAGCATACTTTGTAGCATTATTCTATTATGGCCTCATCAATGAGGGGAAACAGATTAGCTAGATTAGAGTACAGTATGTGCCAGCATGCGAACCCCCTCCCTGCATACTGCCTACAGCCAGAGTGGAGGCAGGGAGATGAGACACAGCCTCCCTGCTGCTGCTTACAGTACTCCTACAGCTAGGCCAGATCCCTTCCTCACCACCTTCAACATTGCCATTTTCAAATCTTCTTTAGCATGTCATACTATACAAAAAAGCCTTGACTTTATGCCTCAATTGGTTGTTCTTTTGCAGGCCAAAATTGATCTTGACCTCTGTGCTTTGCTTTCGGAGTGTGGTCAAGCCGAATGAGTTTGCAAATAAATCAGTCTTATTGAAGTTGAAAATGTACAGAATATACAGAAAGAGACATAGAGTGAGGTATAAGGTAAATATGTGTAAATAAAAATACAAACTTAAATAATACATTTACTGTACACATAAAAAAGATTTCTCAGGATTCCTCAGGCAGGATCCGAGGACTCAACACAAAACAAGCCCCACCAGGCAAATAAGGACATCTTAATTCGCTCCTTTTGAAATGAACTTGAAACTTTGTAAGGTAACCCTTAATGACTTTTTTAGTATTAATCTTATTTTTTTATCATCGATGTCTTTAAAAAAAAGAGTGTGGGGAGGAGAGAGAGAGAGAGAGAGAGAGAGAGAGAGAGAGAGAGAGAGAGAGAGAGAGAGAGAGAGAGAGAGAGAGAGAGAGAGAGCACTGGATAGAAAGAGACTTGCATTTAAATTGGAGTAAAGTCAAACTGGGTCATGGTTGGTTTTCTTGTCTGATTCCCATGCCTTTTTATTCAAAGTTTTATTCAACTTTCTTTTCGGCTCACTTTTATGTTATACTAATACTTTCGGCACACACTGTGCTACACACGTACACATGCAGACACAAATACAAGCTTGCAAATAAATGCAATAATTACAGGTCTAAATAAAGATACATTATTGCAATTGCAATGGGAGCAAATTGAATGAAAACGAAATTAGTTTGTTCATAAATAATTGATGTAATATTTAACAACATTGTGCTGAAAAAAAAATCACGTTGCTTGTGTTACGATTTCATTTTACAGTGGAGTACACACACACACACACACACACACACACACACACACACACACACACACACACACACACACACACACACACACACACACACACACACACACACACACACACACACACACACACACACACACACACGCCATGAGTTACGGTAGAAAAACAACCCAAAACCCACAGCTATTTAAACATTTAACACGGCACCCAACAACACTTAGATGATGCAACCCGCCTGAAAAACACAGAGCCTATTTACTTCTCTAAAAAGCACTTGTCACAACACAACTCTGCTTTCAGGCACTTAAATCAAAATGGTGCTGTTGAAGGAAATACAGCAGCAGAAGTACAAGATGGAGAGACACTGACAGAGAGAGAGAGAGAGACAGAGAGAGAGAGAGAGAGAGAGAGAGAGAGAGAGAGAGAGAGAGAGAGAGAGAGAGAGAGAAAGAAAGAGAGAGACAGAGAGACAGAGATAGAGAGAAAGAGAGAGAGAGAGAGAGAAGAAACAAAGAAAGAAAGGGGGCGAGAGAGGGGAGAGGAAGGGAGTTAATGAGTGTGTAAGTATGTGTACGTGAGAGAGCAAAGTGAACGTAAGAGACAGAGTGTGCACTGGAGAGATAAAGTAAGTGAGCGGAAGAGAGAGAGAGACAGAGAGAGAGAGAGAGCGTGGAGGGATAGA
>NC_085867.1:52146162-52163662 GCF_034702125.1 Engraulis encrasicolus
TGGTGGCTTATTCCGTTCACGAGCCCGTTTGTGCTGGCTCCTCCGGCGTGAACTGAGCCGTCCACTTGTCCGTTGGTTAAAGTTGCCATCTTCTTACGGCAAAGGAGTTTCTCTTCCAGTGTAGAGGCGACGGCGAGTGGGATGTTCAAGAGGATATAAATAAGTATACTTTCCCTTTTAAATATAGAAATTATACATAGATATGGTAAGACGTGCAGGTATAAAAAAAATCCCGACACTATTTATAACCTCGGCAAATATTTACAAACGAATAGATGTGCCGTCAGGATGAAATGAAAAACGGAAGGCGCCAGCGTCCGCCTGATCCCGGTGGAGGCGTGATCCCTGTGTATGTATGTGTGTGAGTGAGAGTGTGTGCCCTATTTAATAATTCACTCCTTCATTTCATAAAAGGGAGAGAGAGAGAGAGAACGAGCGCTTTCGCCTGCCTATTTACACCTCCGCTTCCCTCGCCCCTGCTTCTAGCCACCCTTCTTTTTTTTTGCTTTAAGGAGTCGGTATGGGTGTCCTCTTGGTTTAAACAGACAGGGCAAGCTCAAGAGGCAACGGGGCGGCGGGGAGTTGCGCGACCGAGAAACGCGACTAGAAAACTCGCTGTTGGTGTCACACAACGCTCTGCCTCCCCCATTCTCTCCTCCACAGCTACATGGTACGCTCCGCCGAGGCACAGGCACTATAAATAAAGAAGAATATCGAAACCACACAGTTCTTTGTGCCGTACCTCAAAGAAACACATGCATGCAATTCATAAATTAGAGAAGAATGATTTTACATCTGAAAGCATTGTAAATCACCAAAATGAAAGCGTTGTTATGGGTGGCTAGACTGAGGCAACGGCTTTTTAATAACGCTCAATACGTGTTTTTTCCCCTCAGTCTCGCTCTGTATTTTCTGTTGAGCGGACGTAACTGCTTCCACGTTCGGAAGCTATGCTCTATTGTGAAACAAACACACGCACAGCAACTAAGAGGCTATGATTCATATATTTATTTAGTTGTTTTTTATTGGTTTTGGAGAACACGAGGCAGTGCACGAGTAGTGCTCAAGTCAGAATGCAAGGGGGGCGGCACGACGCACTCGGATGGACAGCGACTGGTTCTGAAAATCTGAGAGACAGCGCCCGCTTTACGTTTTACGGAATGTCGAGCGGCTCGAGTCAAGGACGCTGCTTAAAGGTGCTCATGTGTCTGTCACTCGTGTACAATAGCCTTGCAATGACAGACGAACAGCACCACAGGTCTCACGGTTAAGCTCTGCCATCTCCATGCAGAGATGCAGCGGTCGCGTGCTGTTCTCGTGCTGTGCTCTGGAAGTCATTTGCCGAGAATATGAGGTCTGTGAGCTCCTCCGAGCGGCGCACGCGGGCAAAGGGGGATAAACTACACTGGCAGCACTGAGTGTGCAACAGCAACACGGGAAAGGGAATCTCAACAAACCTGTTGTGGTAACAAGTTAACAGAATTATCGTTTTTCCCCCATCCTAAATAGACATGTTCTTGTTTGTGGGGGCCAAGCGCCTATTATATGGCACACGTTCGCCGTTACACTTACAACTAAACATAAAGTGTAGACTAACAGCCTGTAGCATCAGTAAAATGGGGTCTTACAAAGAGGAGTCTTGAATATTTCAGCCAGCAGTGGTCATATATTGCATTTATTTTTTCACAAACAGAGCACAAGTTTGAAGAGATATTTCTAGAAAAAAATATTAGTCCTTGCTGTAGCCTACGCTACTACGGACATTAAACAAACTGGGTATTCATGCCATTCCTTGTTTGGGGCTTGCATTTGAAAAAAAAAAATCCCCTTGAGAACGTAGGTCATTGCATCAAGTACCAGGGTCATTTGGTACCTGCTGTGACTTCACGAACACAAGACTGGTGCTCAAACCAACGCACAGCAGCTGCGTTCCACACACAAACACATCTTGCCATTCTTTGACAAAAGCGCAGCGCCCCCCCCCCCCCGCATTTTGTCACAATGACAATACAGGCTCGCCTCAAGGCACCGCTTTCCGTGCTGACAGGGAAATTATAGGCTGCTGCTGCCGAGTCCCCGCTGAGCTCCCGGGCCGAAAGGGAGATGCGTACACGTGTACAGCACCATTGGAGCTGCAGGTAGAGTCACTCATGCATGTGCTCTCTGGAAGCCCGGCCGCGCCAGCAGCCAAATCTCGCTGCCTGCCATCGTGGCTCTGTCCGCATGCACGCGCGCGCGCAGAGAGAGAGAGAGAGAGAGAGAGAGAGAGAGAGAGAGAGAGAGAGAGAGAGAGAGAGAGAGATATTGGCAGTTGTGCTTCATGTCCATTGCAATTACGTATATACTGATATGGCCTTCTTTGCGAGTCGAAGACCTATAACCTAAACCTCACGTTCATCATCTGGGGCAGTGTAACCCGGCTGGGTAGAGCAGGGCCAAGTAGCTTGCTCTGGAAAAGCATTCGGGTCCACTATGCCCAGGGGAGAACAATACATTCACACCAGGGCAGCCTGTCATTGCGCACGACTAGTTCTAAGCCATATATTTAATACAAGGGCAAAATGTGGACGCACAAATCACTGTAATTATGTGTAGCGGTTATGTATCGCGATGATTACGCAAGTCACGCGCAGCAGTTATTGTTCCCAGCGGCCTTCTTTCCTCACTTCATTTTGGGCTGCTTTTCCGAAAATGTACTGGAGGCGCGTTCCAGTGAACGCGCTGAGTAAGGGCAGACTGAGGGGATGTAATAATATGTAATTAACCCGCGGTTTAGATATTTGAGCCACGTGTCCATGCCCTGGGATCATTTAGTTGCTGCCATTGGCTCAGGCCACAGTTAGACCATGTTGGATCAACTGATATGATTTGTTAAAGGCAGAGGCGCATCTTGCCACCAGGCAAGGCAGGCAGCCGCTTGGGGCCCCCAAGCCCCTAGCAGTGTTAATTTTGTCAGCTTTTTTTGATTTAGTCATAGTCTTAGTCACAATGACGAAAATCAATTTTAGTCTTAGTCATATTTTAGTCATTGCCTTCCCAATTTAGTCTTAGTCTTTGTCTAAATGACGAAAATCAATTTTAGTCTTAGTCAATTTTTAGTCATTTTAGTCATTTTAGTCAACACTGTACATAATAGAACTTCTCCACACACCGCTTCTCTTTTTAACATATATTATTGACTGTACAGAATAAACCTTCTCCGCACACTGCTTCTCTTTTTAACATATATCACACTGTGCAGAATGAAACTTCTTCACACACTGGTGCTCTTTTTCTCTATTTTATTAGTGCTAATTTAGTCAGCTTTTTAAAATTTAGTCTTAGTCTTAGTCACAATGACGAAAATCAATTTTAGTCTTAGTCATATTTTAGTCATTGCCTTCCCAATTTAGTCTTAGTCTTAGTCTAAATGACGAAAATCAAAAAAGGGCTTTGACGAAATATTTTAGTCATAGTCATGGTTGACGAAATTAACACTGGCCCCTAGATAGTGAATAACAGCCCACACTTTACCACTGTAGTGGCGATTTTGGTTCAAATGTTCATTCTTTTGCATTTTTGCTTGGGGCCCCATCTGATCCTAGAATCGCCTCTGGTTAAAGGAAATGTCCAAGACAAAACAACAAAACATTTGAATGGCAAAGAATGCCGCATTTTGAAAGAATATCGGTAACACTTCCAAATAAGGGGCCATAATTAACAGTAAAGTAGTTACAACCTAATACTTAAGTAAGGGTTAATAATCATTACTTAATGCCACATTAGACACATATTAATTGTTATTAATGCATATGTTGAACATTAGTAAGCAGTTACTTAACTATTAGATAACTATTACATTGTGTTACAAGTTAATAGCATATTATTATTTAACTAATAGATAAGTAAGGGCACAGTTAATAGTTAAGTAGCTATCAGGTCATACTTAACTAAGGACCAAAATTAACACTTACATAATACAAAAGTAAGGCATAACTAATGGTTAATTAATACTTAAATATTGGGTTTTGGGACCCTTATATTAGAGTTGGCTGAGGATAACTAATGGTTAATTAATAGATAGATATTGTTGTTTGGGACCCTTATATTGGAGTTGGCTGTGGATAACTAATGGTTAATTAATCGATAGATATTGGTGTTTGGGACCCTTATAATAGAGTTGGCTGAGCATACCTAATAGTTAATTAATTAATCTACTGTGACATCTAGTTTTCACTCGTTCAAATCACTGTAATAGTGGCAACAGGAGCCATTATATAGCAAGGATTAGACGTATACTTCTCAATGATGGTGGAGTGATGAGATGTATTTTTTTCATGTACCACTTATTAGTTTTAATGGTAAAAACCCTGCAATAAATGCAGAACATTATGAAGAGTAATAGTTTTGAAGCGAGACTAAACCATTCCTCTGTGATAATTAGGTTAATGTTTGAGAATATTAGCTCCAAGAAGAGCAGTGCATGATGGGTACGCAATCTACAGACAACAATATTTCGGTATTATTTAATCATTAGATATGCCTTGCTTTTGTATTAAGTAAGTGTTAATTAAGGTCCTTAGTTAAGTATGACCTAATAGCTACTTAACTATTAACTGTACCTAATCTAATGATTAAATAATACCGAAATATTGTTGTCTGTAGATTGCGTACCCATCATGCACTGCACTTCTTGGAGCTAATATTCTCAAACATTAACTTAATTATCACAAAGGAATGGTTTAGTTTTGCTTCAAAACTATTACTCTTCATAATGTTCTGCATTTATTGTAGGGTTTTTACCATTAAAATTAATAAATGGTACATGAAAAAATTACATCTCATCACCCCACCATCATTGAGAAGTGTACGTCCAATCCTTGCTATATAATGGCTCCTGTTGCAACTATTACAGTGATTTGAACGAGTGAAAACTAGATGTCACAGTAGATTAATTAATTAACTATTAGGTATGCTCAGCCAACTCTATTATAAGGGTCCCAAACACCTATATCTATCGATTGATTAACCATTAGTTATCCGCAGCCAACTCTAATATAAGGGTCCCAAACAACAATATCTATCTATTATTTAACCATTAGTTATCCTCAGCCAACTCTAATATAAGGGTCCCAAAACTCAATATTTAAGTATTAATTAACCATTAGTTATGCCTTACTTTTGCATTAAGTAAGAGTTAATTTTGGTCCTTAGTTAAGTATGACCTGATAGCTACTTAACTATTAACTGTGCCCTTACTTATCTATTAGTTAAATAATAATATGCTATTAACTTGTAACACAAGGTAATAGTTATCTAATACTTAAGTAACTGCTTGCTAATGCATTAATAACAATTAATATGTGTCTAATGTGGCATTAAGTAATGATTATTAACCCTTACTTAAGTATTAGGTTGTAACTACTTTACTGTTAATTAAGGCCCCTTATTTGGAAGTGCTACCAGATTATCTTTTGCTTGAGCTTAATGGTAGCCGTTAAATGTTAGGCCAGCAGTTTGGGTCGCTATCCATGGTCCTGAAATCAGTGTGCGCCTTACTCGGCGCGTTACCCTGTGATCAGTACTAAATATCTCCTTTCTTTTTCGATCATTTTCACTGCCGATACCCGGATGTAAATATTCCATCTATGGCGTAAACACAACCCATCCCCCAAACTCCACTAACAGTGAAGGGACTTTATGCCCTTTCCAGATTACTTCGATGCCAGTTCAGCACAAGCCCGGTAATTGTCGGGGAAGGGAAATAAACGAAAAAAATAAATGAAATTCTGGCGGGGCAACTTGCACAAATAGATTGATAATGGCCAAGCGAGCTTGGCTGCCATAGCAGAGAATTCTGGTTTCCACAACCCCCCACTCTGCATATTAATGTGCGCATGCACTCACCTGTCCTTCATCCCAGACGAAATTCTAAATCTCCACGAGCCTTGAGGCTGCGAGGCCATTCCTCATATCGTTGTAATTTAGGGTGGGAGAGAGGTGAAAGAGAACTAAGAGCCAGACATGAAAATGAAGGTCCCCAAAAAAGTAAGGAAAGAAGTCAGCGGGTGGTTAGGTTAGGCAATCAGCGTTGTCAATCAAACCACATGGCTGTTAGTTAAAAGGCACAGTGAGAATTGCCAGCCAGAGTTAATACATACATTCGTGATACATATAATAAGACAATCTTTAACCTATTTTTTGTGACCTGATGATATACTGACTACTTTTGTTAGAAAAGACTGGGGGACTAAAGTATTATATGGTTAATGGTTGTTAAAAGTCTACGAGTTAATGATGCAGAGACACAATTGACTATATCACTGTATGCCAGAATAGTAATACATATCTTAAGGATGACATTTGGAATCGTTGTAAATGAGCACTTCATTCATGTGGTGCACTTCATTCAATGAGGTGAACTCTGTATGTGCATGGAACAATGAAACAAGAGTCTGGCCTGAATCACTAATAGAGGAAGATCATACTTTGTGCTGTTTTTCCTCAATGCACTTTTTCAACCGATGGAATGTCTATGTTACAACTTTATAGTGGACATACAGAACTGTAAACTTGAAACTGATTTAGTATTGTACACAGCTGGCAGTCAGCTGTCTGAAGCACAAGTCATCAAGCTACTATCTGAATGATGATCGGAAAATGCACCAGCCATTCAGTTTCATTCGGAATGGACCAGTTAAGGCAAAATAAGGCAAGGGTCCCTCTTTGATTTCAAAGCTCTGTGGTTTAGATGTGAATAAGGGAAATTGAACAGCATCACCTCCCCAAACTTACGCAAGGCGGTGCTTTTAAACCATTATTTGCAAAATGTGAAACATGAAAGAGATTTGGCTTATCTCTGTTTCTCCTGACACAGCAAAGGAGTCTGTAATAGTAGAGCGGAGGGAGGGAGTCAATGAGTCTGCCTGATTACTTGTCTTGTTTTGCAATCCACCTGCGAAGGTAAACATGCTTTAAGTTGTGCTTTCTTTTCTTAGGGATGGACGCATGTCAGCCCTGACTCGGACTGCAGCACCCTAGGATCTCATCTAACTCCCCTCCACCCAGTTGTGGTAAGCCAGCTCCTCTGTGAGTCACAGACACCAGAGCTGCTGTTTCCCAACCCCACACCTGCGCTGCTAATCAGAGGTGAGATCACACAACTCAGAGACTTCTCAGCCCACCGTCACATCTCAACACCTGGTACGCAGTCACACAGACACACCTGCATGTCAGACTTGCCCCCTCCACTGCATTTGATGCATGCACATGCGTGTGTCAGTGTGCGCGCAGATGCGCGCGCGCGCGCGTGTGTGTGTGTGTGTTTGTGTGAGAGAGAGAGACAGAGAGAGAGAGAGAGAGAGAGAGAGAGAGAGAGAGAGAGAGAGAGAGAGAGAGAGAGAGAGAGAGAGAGAGAGAGAGAGAGAGAGAGAGAGAGAAGGAACGGAGTCCAGGGAGTCTGTCCCCATCAACATCTCCCTAGGGTATTGAAGAGGAGGTGTGCAATCTTTGCTCTCCTTCCTTTCACAATCACACAGACTCTCTCTCTCTCTCTCTCTCTCTCTCTCTCTCTCTCTCTCTCTCTCTCTCTCTCTCTCTCTCTCTCTCTTTGAATGTCACAACTCTGTGTGTTTGTTGTGTGTGTGTGTGTGTGTGTGTGTGTGTGTGTGTGTGTGTGTGTGTGTGTGTGTGTGTGTGTGTGTGTGTGTGTGTGTGTGTGTGTGTGTGTGTGTGTGTGTGTGTGTGTGTGGTTTTTGACTGCAATGTGCTGTAAAAAAACAATGCCACACCATGTCCATGCTGTTCTTCTTTAAAAAGGAGGAGGGACGCTCTGAATTTGTTTGTAAAGCTCCACAGGATCGACACACACATGCATGCACAACAAACATTCTCTCTCTCTCTCTCTCTCTCTCTCTCTCTCTCTCTCTGTCTTTCTCTTTCACTCTCTCTCTCTTTCACACACACACACACACACACACACCATCAAAACACACATACACACACGCACATGCACACACACTTTACACGCGCACACAAACACACACACACACACACACACACACACACACACACACACACACACTGTTAATAGGCCCCTGCATGACAGTCATTATCCGACAGTTTTGACATCGTCCCAAAAAAACTTTGCGAACACACAAAGCAAGCGCAGGTGCGGCCAATTACTTCCACTTGACGGTGCTCCCGGTCGCTCAGGTGGAAGAGCAGACATCCTACTGCACACAACAGGGGAAGAGGAAGTGCCCACCACTGTCCTGGACAATGATTACCCAGCCAAAGGTGGCCCTGGCATTTTGTGAACAACAGTTAGGCGGGCAGTTATCATTTCGTGAAAATTGTTCCCACAGAACACATTATATATATATATTTTTGGTACCCATTTCTTTCGCTGAAGACAGCTCTCACCAGGTTCTTCTCTCGACAGTTTCATGAATGTCCTGAGAGGCCAAATAAACCAGAGTAATAGGTATTAGGCAGCGCCAATAATGGGGTTTCTATGACATCCTACAATCCCATATAATTTCATTCATGGTTTTATTAGCACTCATGAATATCACATGAAGCGCCACGTGGAACTCTGACAACAAAGTGCACCAAGCCGAACCTCAGCTTTCAACAACTCAGTATTATTAAAGCATATTCCACTGCTCAATATAAATGCCATTCACTGGGGCCATCTTCCTCTAGTATCGCGTCTCATAAATGTGTCATATGCTCCGAGGTAGTGCAGTTTGAATGTCACAAGTGAAACCGGGTGACTTAATACATCAGAAATGTAAACTAAACCTTCACTTTTTCATGATACTAATTGTACAGCTTTATGAGCATACATGCACACGGGTGCGCGCGTGCGTGCACACCCACTCACACTCGAGCATGCACGCATGCACGCACGCACGCACGCATGCACGCATGCATGCACGCACGCACGCACACACACACACACACACACACACAGACACATATATATTATTATAGGGATAACTCTTTATTAATGCTTGTAGAATGTTAAACGCTTGTGGAAGGTAACATTTGCGTTGAAATTATCTGTTAGTTGGTGAATCATAACTATCAAAAGCCATCACAGTATCATCCCTGCCTAATTTCCTTTGGTAGGAAGGTTTTGCAGTTTGTTTGTTAGATTTCTACAAAACAAAATGCAATTTATTGTTTCCATTACATTTTTCATTACATTTTCAGGCAAGGGCTAATAAAAAATATTTATGAAATAAATTAGGCCCGCCCGTATGTTTTTTTTGTTATCTGGATGAAAGCATTTTATTGACGAAGTACCTATTCAATATAAAACATTAATTCATTGTAAAATAATGAGGTGATCAACACAGAGAAATGCACCAATAATCAGAAGGCACTACGGTAGTGTCTCTGAAATACAAGTTCAACTTTTTAAACTTGTACAGCAAGGTATGGCAGAGGAAATTCCTCTAAGGCCCAGCCCTTAGATCGCGATGTGACCACAACAAAATATTTAACCATTCTTACTGTGTTATTCAATATTACCATGCGCAATATCTGACAGTTATTACGTTAGTTACACATTATGTTGACAAAGTATGTAAATGCTGTGAAATACATCACGTCTGTGGGTAGTTATTGCAGATATAACAGCACACCTCCCATTGCTGTTCGAGTTGGAGAAGAGACATGCAGCGGGTAGAATGCATCATTAACACTGGGATATCAGGTTGCCCTTGGATTTCATCACACCACTGTGAAACCACAGCAAGTGCTCACCTCTGTTGCATGTCCACCCGTGGAGTGCTCCTCATTGACTTCACTGTCTAGCATGGGTTTCAGATATGCCAGCCTCCCGTTTTTTTTTCCTATTCTGTGTGACCTCTCCTTCAGAGACCGCAGGGTGTTTATAGTTTGAAAACGGTCACTGGTGTGAGAGAGGTCAAAACCTGCTGACCCAAAACCCTGACCCCGCCGTGTGAGGACGGGCTGAGCCATTACAGTTGAATTGGTTCCCTAAAGATCCTTAGGGACACAGACGGGGAGAAAAGAATCAGGAGAAGGAAAAAAAAAACGGAAGAATGCACCACCAGGGACAGAGAGAAAGAAGGATGACTGAAGGGAGCTGAAGATTTAATGAATAAAAAGAGAAAGTGAGTGAGCGAATGAATGAAGAAGAGGGAGAGATACAGAGGGAGACAGAGAGAAAGCGGGAGAGGGGAGGGAGGGGGGAGATGGTTTGGCAGAATGGAGACGGTCCCCGTCTTTGAAAGGTAATGTAACATCTGAAGCCACCAGAGGCCTCGCCAGGAGACATTGTAATTGAAAAGGAGAGGCAGAAAGAAAAGAGGGTTCTCCGGTGCCTTTTCCCCTTTCTCACCGAGCCTTTAGAAGGAGCCTTTTTCTAGCAAGGGGGGTGAGACTTGTGTGAGCAAGACTGATGTTCAGTGGGGACATGTCAACAGCGTTGTTTGGTGGTCTCAGTGTAGGGACGGCACATTGTTCACATGTGGATCCTGCCTTCTGTTACTACACTGCATACACACTACAAACCGTTGAACACCGAAACTCTATTATGACCTGGATGATGACATCTTGCAATTAGATGGCAAGTCAACTGGCATGGATGTGAACGGTGCATATAAGGTTGCACTTTTTTTGGGGGGGTGAATAATTGGTAATTGGTGCGTAATTTGGGGCGAAAGCATAATGGCTTGATGGATATTGCATGTTCTGTTTGTGTGTGTGTGTGTGTTGAGTACGCTTGCAGTTTTAGTTTCCAAATAGGTCTACTGTTTGAAATCAAAAAGGGCGTAGCAAGGCGTATTACATGAATGGCAGTTGTGTGTGTATGTATGTACAGTTTATGTGTGTGTGTGTATTTCTATGCGCATTATTCATTTTTAATTTCTGTGTGTAGATGATAGGTGAAAGGTTTGGACTCATCAGCACGCATCCAACTATCTCTCTCTCTCTCTCTCTCTCTCTCTCTCTCTCTCTCTCTCTCTTTCTCTTCTCTCTCTCTCTCTCTCTCTCTCTCTCTCTCTCTCTCTCTCTCTCTCTCTCTCTCTCTCGCACACACACACACACACACACACACCACGCACGCACGCACGCACGCACGCACACAGCACACACACACACACACACACACACACACACACACACACACACACACACACACACACACACACACACACACACACACACACACACACACACACACATTGCAGTGATCTTTAAGTTCATTAGCATGAGAATGAGGCATGGGGAGATAGCTAGTATCAAATGCCAGGTGTCAGGGTGATGGCTGGGCTCCGCGCTCTGCCTCTGCCACCCCAGCACCCCTCGTCTCTCCTCTCTCTCCTCTCCCCTCTCCCTTCCCTTCCCTTCTCTTCCCTGTCATTGCCTCATTCTTCCTTCCTCCACTCTGAGCATTCGCTCTCTCTCTCTATCCTCTCTCTCTCTCTCTCTCTCTCTCTCTCTCTCTCTCTCTCTCTCTCTCTCTCTATCCTCTCTCTCTCTCTCTCTCTCTCTCTCTCTCTCTCTCTCTCTCTCTCTCTCTCTCTCTCTCTCCATCCCTTCCTCTCTCTCTCCCTCTCTCACCCTGTTACTCTCTCTCTCTCTTTCTCTTTCTCTTTCTTTTTCTCTCTCTCTCTCTCTCTCTCTCTCTCTCTCTCTCTCTCTCTCTCTCTCTCCGTTTTTTTCCACCTCTCACACACCTTTCTACTCCTTTCCCTCTTTCTATCTCTCTCTCCTCAAAGGCCATCACCAGTTGCACACAGATGACGCTGCTCCCCTCCAACTGGTATGCTGCTCCTAAAATGTTGGAATTCAGATCCCCGCAGTCTCACTCACTGCTGTCATGCTAGCCCTCTTATCGCACTCTGACTTACATGCACACACACGCATGCACGCACGCACGCACGCACACACACACACATGCACGCACGCATGCACACACGCACACACAGATACACACACACATGCACGCACACACGCAACAACACACAACACCCCAAAACCTCTGTCAGGTGTGAAACTTTCCTAAGCCCAGTCTGTCCTGTCTCTAATAGCCTGCAACAGTGTCTGTGTAGACCAGGGATGGGGAACCTATATGTCTCGAGGGCCATTTACGGCCCTTGAGGCCATCTTATTCAGCCCCTATACTTTGAATATGATGCAGTTTCACATGAGATATGACATGTTTTGTAAAGAAATGTTTGAAATTACATTTGCAAAACAATTAGGTTAAAATTTCAGAGGACCTAGTGAAGGTGGGGTCTGTTGTGAAGGTGGCCGATTTTACATGACAAAACTGCAGGGGGAAATCCTGGTTGATGTTCATTGTATGGCCCTTGGAAGACTTCAAAACATTTGAAGCGGCCCTTTGAATAAAAAAGGTTCCTCAGCCAGGTTAAGACTCTGTACAGTAGGCTGCAGTGTTGGCTGTTTTATGCTGTGGTGGTGACTGGCAGTTAAAGTTTTAATGGAACCCATAAACGGCAATTAACTATTTTTAATCAAGAATAATCAAGTGTGGATGCAAAGCTCAAACATAGATAGTGAAGAAATTTTGTTTAACATCACCATATTGTACATCGTTCCCTTTTCAAAGTGTACTGTGGGTTTTCCCCGGTGTTCCGGATGAAAAATTACACACACTGTTGGCAGGGGCACAAACACACAGACACAAATAAATGTTCACACACACACACACACACACACACACACACACACACACACACACACACACACACACACACACACACACACACACACACACACACACACACACACACACACACACACACACACACACACACACACACACACACACACACACACTGCAGTATATTAAAGCACAGATCTACTGTCAGATCTACTGATGCTGTACATCATGCTTTGGCTTTGGGCTCCCTGACAATATGAGTTTCACACACACACACACACACACACACACACACACACACACACACACACACACACACACACACACACACACACACACACACACACACACACACACACACACACACACACACACACACACACACACACACACACACACACACACACACACACAATGGAGGATTGGAGATGGATTGACTAAAATAGGTACATAGTTTGAACGGGTGTCCTCTACACTGCAGTCCATCAATCCATTAGATTTATCTGAAAAACATGACCACAGCCACAGTGCGGATGAGAGAGAGAGAGAGAGAGAGAGAGAGAGAGAGAGAGAGAGAGAGAGAGGGAGAGAGAGAGAGAGAGAGAGAGAGAGTGAGAGAGAGAGAGAGAGAGAGAGAGATGGGGGGAGGAGGAAAAGAGGGAAAGAGGGAGGCTGTTGCACCTCTGACAGAGCAGTGGAAGGCTAATTAATCACAACGCTGCCTGTCTGTGTGAATGGGGTAAAAGCCAGTAGTCCCCCCTCCCTCCTCAACTGTCCTGGAGTAAGCTCCAAAAAGCCAAACACACACACACCAATGCATATGCACGCACGCACACGCACATGCACACGCACACGCACACGAACACGCACACGCACACGCAAACGTGCACGCGCACGCGCACGGACACACACACACACACACACACACACACACACACAAACAAACACATTCTCTCTCTCTCACATAGTCACACATGCACACACGCAGGCACACACACATGCACGCATGCACGCACACATGCACGCACACACACACTCAAAACACACATTCTCTCTCTCTCTCACATACGCACACACGCACACACACACACACACACACACACACACACACACACACACACACACACACACACACACACACACACACACACACACACACACACACACACACACACACACTTGTCACTACAAGCAAAGCAGCCAACTCAGGCCAGAGAGAGAAAGAGTTCCAGCGAGGAGGCCTGTTCATCCCGGATAAGGATTAACCCTGGTCATTATGTTGCATTAAATTAAGTCATTTGGCGGCCGCTTGTATCCAAGGTGATTTAAAATACTGGGCAGTAGATGTGTTTCAGCCTTCCATTTGCTGTTCTTCAAGGGCTTTATGTATGGACCTCTGTGTACAGGATGCTCTTCATTTGGGAAATACACCAACTGAAAGCTTGGGAAAGGTATTTCTATTTAAGTCGATGTACTTAACTTGATGTTGTGGTTTTTCATGAAAGAGAGAGAGAGAGAGAGAGAGAGAGAGAGAGAGAGAGAGAGAGAGAGAGAGAGAGAGAGAGAGAGAGAGAGAGAGAGAGAGAGAGAGAGAGACAGACAGAGAGAGAGAGAGAGAGAGAGAGAGAGAGAGAGAGAGAGAGAGAGAGAGAGAGAGAGAGAGAGAGAGAGAGAGAGAGAGAGAGAGAGAGAGAGAGAACAACTCTTTTCCATCATCCATGAATTTGGACGCTTCCATCAGCTATTGGAATTTAATAAAACATCAGTAGTCAGTCCCAAGTTTACAGAACTTTTCAACTCCCTAAAACAAACTTTTTGTTAAAATAGAAATGCCTCCTTCTGAAGACTGTGTGTGTGAGTCTCATTTTCAGAGGCCATCAACGGTGGGTTGCAAAGATTTTTTTCCCTAAGAACAAAATTCAGATTGAAATGCAATCTGCTTGAAAAATGGCATTATATGGGGTTTAAAATGTTATGTTTACAGTTCTTTCTTTTGGGTTTCTTTTGAGGCAGGTAATTTGGTTCAATTAGCCACTGCCTCTGCATTCCACCATGTGTGTTTTCTTTTTAAAAGATTGGTATTTAAATTGCTAAACACTATTAGATTGTTAAAACTATTTAACCTTTACAGGCCTACCTAATTCAAGCAATGAAATAATGATTTTGCAGATATTAACTGAGCAGCATATTAAAAACAACAGTTTTGATTTTTTTTTAAATTATGAAGATAATAATGTTTTGAAAAAAGAGCTATTCTATAGACCTATAAAAAACAGAGAAGAGTGGCAAGAGAGAAGAGACAAATATGCCACAGCTATGAGAATGCATAAATGTTTAAATCTTTCCATTGCGGCCTCTAGGTAGCATCACCTGCTGCAATCCTGATCCTGGTCAGTATAGGTGACCCCCCCTCCATGTCTCACCCCCAGGTTCTGGCCTCATAGACGGGGGTGGTGGTGAGCAGCAGGGCCCCGAGAGGGGCCAGAGAGAGGCCAGAGAGGGGCCGTGTGTCCACCTGTAACTAGAGCAGGCATGGGGCTCATTAGGACGTTGTTTGTTGCTACTGAGCATCTCAGAGCTGTTTTGAGCTCCTCCCGAACAGCAGAGTACTGTTGCAGAGGAAAAGACAAAGTGTGCTGCAGACACAAGAACACACATGCAAGGGCACAGAAACCCACACAAGTACATGAATATATGTATGTTGAGATATACAGTATATATATATGTTCTGACCTTATGATCTTGTGTCAGTGTATGCAATGCATAGGGAACACAGATCATGAATCTTCGCATTCTGCACATACAGTATAATCACACCTGCTATGTAGACAACCCTTATACATGTCGACATACTGACAGTAGCAGATAGATCTGTGCATATACATGATGTGTATGTGCTGACAGATGCACACACACATAATGTATGTCCATGCCCATGACCCCCCCCCCCACACACACACACACACATAGGCTACACACATACACCCACACACATATACACACACATACATGCACGTTCACAGACTCACACACACATGAGCGCGTGTTAGATCAGCTTGAACTTGGCCGCTGGAGCAGATGTGCTTGATATGGACCCAGCTGCCAGGCCCCTCCCCCCTCCACACATAATGGCCTCCATCTGTCTATCAATATGACCGCTCCCTCAGTGCTCTCTCTCTCTCTAACACACTGTGAATAATTTCACATTATCACTTTAACAATTTCACTGTATTACCTTATCAAATTTACCTGAAAGAACACACAGGAAACAGAGGTAGCATTTAAAATCTGCGAGCAGCTCGGGGGTCTCGCACTCACAGGAAATGGTTACATGGTTTCTTGCGAGCCCGAGTCTACCAACAGTGGGCTAGGCCTTTATTATCTCATTCTAACAAGTAATTTTCCTATCATGCATATGTAAAACATAATATGATGAACATATATGGTCGCGTCTCCCCCCGGTTCCGTGATGGGCTCTTAGTGGCGTCTGGCATGTGACGGATAGCTTTTACCAGCCTAAACAGGTCATAGTTCAACTCCAAACAGGACGAGAAAGGCAGAGATGTTTTCCTTGTGGACCAGAGATGTCACATAACTCAGAGCAAAGGAGAGGGAGAGAGAGAGAGAGAAAGAAAGAGACAGAGAGAGAATAACAGTATAAAACTCTAACTAAAGGTTACACTTTTATCACATTGTATATTTTCAATAATACATGTATAAATTTATTAACACACACACACACACACACACACACACACACACACACACACACACACACACACACACACACACACACACACACACACACACACACACACACACACACACACACACACACACACACACACACACACACACACACACACACATGTGCGCGCACACTCAAATGCACACGCACACACACGCACACACACGCACACACCACACACACGTGTGCCTACAAAAACGGCTCTGTTCAGATCAATCTCGACACGGATCACTTGTCTAGACTCCAGGGGGTGTAGGTCTCCCAGAGGAAAGGAGAGGAAAGGGACAGAGAGAAGGGGAGCAGAGCACTGCAGTTACAGTCTCAAGTGTCACAAATTACTCCTGGCGATGACATCAGCAGACTGATTTTACTCACGAGGGCAGGGCAAGGCTCCCTCTCTTACAAGGCCCAGTTTTGTCACCTCATTATCTTCCAGACTCACCTCTCAAACACATCCAAAATTATTTTACACAAATGCATTTCCACATAGATCCTCCATTTTGTTGATCAATGACAAATGCTTAACTGTGCTCAGACAAACCCACACAGCAAATTCTGCAGTGTTCATTCAACACTTTGAGGGTTGATTTGACCTCATTTGGACATAAATGAACTCTTTAAGTGTTGAACCAACACCGCAAAATTTACTGTGCAGCTGTATTGTTGTTACAAGGTTTTGGTTCCGTTTTGTGCGTAACAAAATAACATGACCAAACCCACCCCTTACCAGTTGCATGGTGTGTGCGAAAACAAAATGTGAATCATGAAAATGGTGAGTCAAAGTGGCATGCTATTTATAGGGAATGTAATGACATGATGCCATGTTGCACCCCCCCCAACATAAAAACAAACAAACAAAAAACAAATAGTAGACCCTCTGTGCTGCTTGCAGAACAGGACCTGCTGGAAATCAACTACAAAGGTTAATTATGCCTGCGGATTATAATTTATGTTTCCATACACCTAACAAGTTACACATAAAACCCATCACATATGACATCACATCAACGTCACATGACACCTCTGATGAGGGCTGCAGAGGAACACGAAACTGGTGGAAATTAGTCATGCCCAAACGATGGCTGAACGAAATCGACACCCCTCCC
>NC_085867.1:52186162-52198662 GCF_034702125.1 Engraulis encrasicolus
TCACTCCATTCCTGTCAATACCCCTCTTCATCTCTCTCATCCTATCAACCTCTCTTGCTCTCTCTCTCTCTCTCTCTCTCTCTCTCTCTCTCTCTCTCTCTCTCTCTCTCTCTCTCTCTCTCTCTCTCTCTCTCTCTCTCTCTCTCTCTCTCTCTCAATTTTCTCCTTATGGTCTATATCTCTGTATATCTTTTCTGCCATCTCTCTTTCTATTCCTCCATCCCACCACCTTCTCTATAACACGCACGCACGCACACACACACACACACGCACACACACACACACACACACACACACACACACACACACACACACACACACACACACACACACACACACGCACACACACACACACACACACACACACACACACACACACACACACACACACACAGTGTATCTGTACCAACAACTCCATCTACGTCTCCAATTCCACCTCACCTGGACAACAGCACCAGATAGACTCCCCCTTCTCCTCCATCCTCTCGCCATCCTTCTCGTCTGCCTTCTGTTGTTCCATCCATCTCTGCTTCAATTCCTCTCTTGCCCTCTATCTCTCTAGCTCTTCTTCCTCCTCTCGCACACGCGTGTTGAGGGGGAGTGTGTGACCGCTCCGTGAGGAGGTCCTGCAAGCTGTCATCAGCAATAAAGCTCACACATTTCCCTCAAGCCTGAAGATACACGGACACACACACTCTCTCTCTCTCTCTCTCACACACACACACACACACACACACACACACACACACACACACACACACACACACACACACACACACACACACACACACACACACACACACACACACACACACACACACACACACACACACACACACACACACACACACACACACACACACACACGCACATACACTAACTCTCAATCTCTCTGTCTCGCTCTCTATCATCAACGCACTCGCTCTCGCTCTCTCTCTACGCATAAACACATTATGCATTATGCACATTATGTTTCATAAACAGAATGTTCTCTCTGTCACTCTTTCTTTTTGTGTTTCTCTCTTTTCTTTTTTTTAAGTTTTCTTTCTTCCATTCCTTTATATCATTCCCTTCCTTTATACCTCCACACCTTTCTCTCTCTCCCTCCCTCTCTCTCTCTCGCAGTGCCCCACCACTCCTTGCAGTCCCCTCCCATGCTTGTTCCTTTCTCTCCCCCCTCTTTCTTGCCAAGGCCAGGTGTTTC
Source organism: Engraulis encrasicolus (assembly GCF_034702125.1). Taxonomy (NCBI): domain Eukaryota; kingdom Metazoa; phylum Chordata; class Actinopteri; order Clupeiformes; family Engraulidae; genus Engraulis; species Engraulis encrasicolus. Next base: position 52,187,367 of record NC_085867.1, read on the forward strand.
TTTGTTCTCGCTCCTCGTTATTCACCAGTAATGTTTGTGAATATTTTAAAAGCAGCATGATACCCACAGATAAACTCAGCCGAGCTGATTTCACACACCCCACACCAACACACACCCCACACCAACACACACACACACACACACGCACACGCACACACGCACGCACGCACGCACGCACACACACACACATGCACACACGCGCGCGCACACACACACACGCGTGCGCGCGCGCACACACACGCAAACACACACACACACGCACACACGCAGGGACACACAGACACACACACACACACACACACACACACACGCGCCCGTCGCTACACTCATAACCAAACAACCACCCCTTCCACACACACACACACACACACACACACACACACACACACACACACACACACACACACACACACACACACACACACACACACACACATTGCTCCACTCATAACCAAACAACCACCCCCTCCACACATAACACAAGCTGCAGCACAAGCTGCACACCAGCACACAGTGCCAGGGGCCGTGCTCTGCACCTACCTACGCTCCCCAGTCCCGTGCGGTGAAGTGTGGCACAACGTGACACCACAGCCCCCTTTCATGTCACACAGGCCTTTGTCTCCTCGCTCAGGGTATCCAAAAATGAAAAAAGGGGAGGTGGAAGGTGTAGGCTGAAACAACAACAACAACAACAACAATGACAATAACGACAAGTGTGTGCCCCCGCGCACAGCAAGGTGCAATCGGTAAACTCCTTTTTCCACGCCGCCCGCACTTGACACCTCGCTCACAGTGGCGTCGTGCGCACAGCTAAGCTGGGACTCAACCGCAGATGGTATCCTCCTACTACCGTTCTCTTGTCTTACAAGTGACAACAACTTACTTGTTCACAGAATGGATGTAAATGTGTATGCATTAGCAACTAGACTGCCTGTGCAGTCGCCTTCGACTGCTTAAGGTATATCCCCGAAACGCGACGCTTCCAGTCCCCCATCATTCCTACCACTCCCGTCCACCATTTCGTAAACGTATATACAGACGTGACATGACGCGCATAGGCTTAAAACCAAACGACTATTGTGAAAATGAAGCAAAAAATGGGGCAAATGGTAATACTGTTTTAATGGTTCAGTGGATATACCACATTAGGTACAGTGTAATAACCAGTGTAACAATATTTAATACAATGTAATTTTTTTACTTACATCATATGTTTGTGCGTAAGTGGTATTACATGGTATTGCATATTGTTACACTGGTATTACACTATATTACATGGTATTGCATACTGTTACACTCGTTACTACACTGTACCTGACATTGCATATTGTTACACTGGTATTACACTAGTATTAAATGGTATTAAATATTGTTACATTGGTTATTACACTGTACCTAATATGGTAGATTCACTGAAATGGTGAACCATTAAAATAATGTGTTACCGGGCAAATCAATCCACCCAGTCAGAAGTTATGTGCCAAATGAAAATTCCGCCATTTTGAAAGTGTTGTCTTCCAAACTCGAATCAGTTCATGAACCTACCCTAGAGCATTCACACACAAAATCTGGGACAAATCCATCCAACCGGTCAGTAGTTATGGGCCAAACAATAATTCGGCCATCTTGAATTCAGCCATCTTGAAAGTGTTGACCTCCAAACTCGAATCAGTTCATGAACCTACCCTAGAGCATTCACACACCAAATCTGGGACAAATCCATCCACCAGGTCAGAAGTTATGGACCAAACAAAAATTCGGCCATCTTGAATTCAGCCATCTTGAAAGTGTTGACCTCCCAACTCGACTCAGTTCATGAACCTACCCTAGAGCATTCACACACCAAATCTGGGACAAATCCATCCACCCGGTCAGAAGTTATGGACCAAACAAAAATTCGGCCATCTTGAATTCAGCCATTTTGAAAGTGTTGACCTCCAAACTCGAATCAGTTCATGAACCTGTCCTGGAGCATTCACCCAAAAAATCTGGGACAAATCCAAACATCCGTTCAAAAGTTATCGCGTTAACACGAAAGACCTTACGCGGCGGACGCGGCGGCGGACGCGGCGGACGCGGACGCGGCGGCGGCGCACGCAAAACCATTACATCCCCGACGCTCCGCGTTTCGGGGATATAATTATGTGGGGGTAAATTGTTGATAGTTATACACTTGGGGTTGTAGTGTTTTCTGTCGTGTCCCCGCGCGCTCCTCATTGAAAAGGAAAGCTGGCAAAAGCTGTTTTATAAATGAGGTACTTTTAAAGTGCTAATTTAATGTATATTTGGCTGATATTTAATCTCTTTATACCCATCATTAGTGCATCACTTGCAGATGAATAAGATTTGCGTACAACATCAGTACCCACGATCTACTGACCCCCAAGCACAAAGCAGTGCCATTAGCCCCACTCATCAGTCTGTTCTGATGCACCCCCCTTGGGGAACAACACAGATAATCAATATTAATTACTGCAATTAAAGGCATAATTATGGAGGCAATTATAATTACTTGGAACCAGATTCTAATGATGGTTGGGCCTGCCAGAGACGCTGCTGGTTTGATTTGGCACAAGCAGACTGTAGTTGATCTGTACGTTCGCACACAGTCAGATAGGCCATGCTATGCCACATGAGCACACTGTCCGATTGTTTGTGTGTGTGCACGGGTGTCTGCGTGCGTGCGTGTGCGTGCGTGTGTGTCATGGAATGGTACCTGATTAAATGTATCGGAATTACCAAGATAAGATCATATAAATGTATAAATACATAAAATGTTAAAAAAAAAAACATGCTACAGTAAAACATGAAGTGGAGTTGCAGATAAACGTACAAAAGTAGCCTCATAATGTGTTCTGTGGAATGTACCAGTGGAATGCTTTACTATTCGTTAAAAACAATTTGGCCTACTACTACACTACAACGATAGTGCACGGTGTCTTTAAAAATACATTTCGACTCGGTCATTGGCACACTGGTAACTAAAAACTTATAACAGTCATAACGTATTTGAATTTAATTGCAATTTGAAAACACAACTAAGTTAGATATTTGATTGTATACATGTAAATCCCCTATAAACCCTATAAACTATGAAGAAAACCTATTCTATTGGCAACCGATATGAAGCTGTGTGTTTTTGTGGAGCGCCCTCCATAATATTTTCCTCGTGGCGGCTTTTGCTTTTCATTATTTTAGCAGCGAAGAAAAAAATCAAAAGAGAAATACAGGTGGCAACTGCAAAACACACACTGCTTGGCACAAACGCTTGGTCAAATTACTCCCATGGTGCTTGGCACTCGTTCAGGGTAGGGTTTTTTTTGCTGTCCCCAACCCCCTTTGGCTTCTGGAACTTTTAGGACAACATCTGGTAGGTATTCAACTCAACTCCCCATGAAACACACAGATATTAGCCCATGAAAAAGCAAACACACTGTGAGGAGAAAAGGCATGGAAATCAGCCTGGTCCCATGGAGTCTGTGGGAGATTTAAGCTGCGAGGAATTTCAGCATTTGGTTAGAGAGAGAGAGGGAGAAAGAGAGAGGGAAAAAGAGAGAGGGAGGGAGGAAACAGAGAGGAAGAAAACAAGAGAGGAAGAGGGAGAGAGAGAGAGAGAGAGAGAGAGAGAGCAACACATCCACTAAATATCCTGCCTGTCCCTATCCATCACTTTAAATGTTACCTAAGCACCAATAGGATGCCATCTGATATAATTGCCAATTCATTTCCAAGACCTGACAATGCAGCCGAGTCATTTCCCTTCGCATTCAAACAATATGGCGAGTCGGACAAAAGCCGGCGTGTCAACTCCCCGCTTCATTACCGCTGCCGCGATAGCCTCATCTCCGTGGCGACGATGCCCAGATAATTGTTTTCTACCTCTCTCTCTCCACAGCCAATTTACACAGCGCGCACACAAACAGCACCGCTCTGGCCCACACCTCCACGCCAGACCCGTGTGAGGGAGGGAGGCAGAAAAGAGTAAGAGGAGGGAGAAGGGTACAGGCTGGCGGGAGAAATGTGAGGTACGTACGTAGATGGAAGGAGGGAGGATAAAAAATACAGCCATTTTCATCACTTTTGTTCCCTGTTTATTAATGTAGTGTCACAGTGAACGTGAGGAGGAATATGGAGCGCGTCCACATTTATATCATCGCCCGTGACATGTGGTAGTTAGGTATGGAAAGGTAGTGAAGAGGGACAGAGGTGTCAGAGACAAGGAAAAGGGCAGCAAGAGAGAGAGAGAGAGAGAGAGAGAGAGAGAAGAGAGAGAGAGAGAGGAGATAGAGAGAGAACAGAGAGAGAAGAAGAGAGAGAAGAGAAGAGGAGAGAGAGATAGAGAAAGAGAGAGACAGAGCGAGAGAGAGAGAGATAGAGGTAGCTAGACAGAGGAAGATGGGGAAAGGATTTGTTAAAAAAAAAAAAGGGGGGGGGGGGGGGGGTTAAAATGTGAATCTGATGAATACACCCTGAAAGGTTATCCTGAATTGCCTGTCTGAGCCAATCACAAGTGAAAGATCGTATTCTGCAGCCAGAAGCAGAGGTTTCAAATTTCACAAACAACAGATTAAATTGGTGTTTGATTCCGCTGTTGTTTAGCCTATTGCTATCCTCTAAAGTGAGGATATATAGTGATCCGAAGATGTTGAAACACTCCTATAATCCTGTGGTTCAGACTTGCACAAAATGATGATGTTAATTATTTTCTGATTGAAAGTACAGTGACAGAAAAGGCTTGGTTGGAACAAACAACATGTATCCTTAATAACAACTCAATAATAACTCTGTTTATTGTTACATTTTCACCGTTTTCCACCCAGGTCCAATTTTTTTCTTTCTTTCTTTCTTTCTTTCTTTCTTTCTTTCTTTCTTTCTTTCTTTCTTTCTTTCTTTCTTTCTTTCTTTCTTTCTTTCTTTCTTTCTTTCCCTTTGAATGCACTTCGGACGGATTTTGACTGTTAGAAACATCAACGTACTGTAGTGTAGGTATAATGATCCAAACAAATATTGAAAAAGAAAAGTGGTAAAAGATAAAGGTAAACAAAGAAGTAACAGAAAAAGACAAAAACTCAAGGAACTCTACTTTGATCCTATCTTCCTCTCTCTCTCTATTTCTCCCCCTACACATGGTCCCATGTTCCCGCTTGTCAGCCACCCTGTGCAGCAGCTTCATTTGCTCACCTCTGCTTTAGTCTCACACCTCCTGTCCAGCACTGTCCCCCGGGGCCACTGCAGGTGTCGAGGTGCCGGTGGCGGGGGGGTTGAGGGTTGGGGGTGAGGTAGGAGTGGAGCCTGCCGCGTTGGGGCCTGCTGGGGCCCTGGCCCCTCTGCTCCGGAGGAGGCGCCGGGTCCCTGGCTTCCCGCTGTAATGAACAGCGGCGACAGGCTGGGGCGGTGTCCTTGAAGGAAACCTCTACACTAATGGTTGCCCGCGTCAGCCCAGGACGCCAACACAAACACCTGCCGCACATTCGGAGGCACTCGAGCGAGACACATGGAAAATGTGAGTGTGAGTGGCTCTCTCTCGTCTCGCCTCAGCCTCTCACCTTCTGCAAAGAGTGTTGTGTGTCGATGTGTGTGCAGAGAGAAGGAGACAGTGTGCAACGGTTTGTGTGTGTGTGTGTGTGTGTGTGTCGGTGTCTCTGTGTGTGTGTGTATGGGTCTCTGTGTGTGTGTGTATGGGTGTGCGTGTGTGTGTGTGTGTGTGTGTGTGTGTGTGTGTGTGTGTGTGTGCGCGTGTGTGTGTGTGTGTGTATGTGTGTGTGTTTGTGTGCGTGTGCGTGTGCGTGCGCGTGCGTGTGCGTGTGCGTGTGTGTGTGTGTGTGTGTGTGTGTGTGTGTGTGTGTGTGTGTGTGTGTGTGTGTGTGTGTGTGTGTGTGTGCATGCGTATGTGTTGCATGTTGGTGTGGGGTGTGCGGTGGAGTGTGGCTCATAGATGGGTGGTCTGGTGAGTGGGTGTTGGTTTGCATTATATGGAGCTGGGAGACCGACAAATGCCATGAGAAAAAGCATGTAGCCCAATACCAAATCACCCAGGACAGGTGAGGGAGGGGAAAGTAAGCCTATACAGGATGGATAATGGGATTCTCTCTCTCTCTCTCTCTCTCTCTCTCTCTCTCTCTCTCTCTCTCTCTCTCTCTCTCTCTCTCTCTCTCTCTCTCTCTCTCTCTCTCTCTCTCTCTCTCTCTCTCTCTCTGCCTTTTAAAAGACATCACTAGAAGGAACCCCTTAAACAGCAAATAGCCCAAGCTTGTTCCTCCCATCCTGTGTTCTACAGTGACTTCAAATACTGCCGTTTACCTTTTTGGCTTGCCTAATGTTTATGTGCTTTGTGGTTGACTTCAACGCCAGAACATTGTTTTTTGACATGCTATTGATTAAAATTACATATGCCATTTGAAGGCCTCAATGGGATCTCTCAGGCTGTTTCTCGCTTGTTTTTGACTTAGATTCACACAAATCAAAACAGGGGTCCAAACGGTGCCAAAGTGGGCGTTATAAGACTCGAAAATTTCTGTGATATCAGCCTTTCCCCTTGTTGTGCGACGACATTAATAATTTCAATGCTAAAAAAAATTCAGCTGAGCTCTCAATGTTTCTGGCCAAGGAAGCAGCTCTGACTGGGCTTTAATCTTCTTTCCTTCAGATGAGCGCAGAGAGGAATGAGTCAGATATCTAAGGAGTGAGAGAATGAGAGAGGGGGAGAGAGGGGGAGAGAGGGGGGGGGAGAGAGAGAGAGAGAGAGAGAGAGAGGGAGGGAGATGAGACAGAGGGAGGAGAGATCAAGTGAAATAGGGAGTGAGATAGCTGAAAAGGGAGACAAAGACGACGAAAGAGAGAGGGTGAACGAGTGTGTTATAGAAGACAGATATAGCATATATACTGTACATCGATATATATATATATATATATATATATATATATATATATATAGAGAGAGAGAGAGAGAGAGAGAGAGAGAGAGAGAGAGAGAGAGAGAGAGAGAGAGAGAGAGAGAGAGAGAGTGAGAGAGCAAGAGAGAGAAGAGGAGAAAGCGGAAAAAAAAAGACAGAAATGGGGAAGTGAGATTTTTGATGGGAGCGAGCAGTTAATTGCTTCTTTACAGGAGGCTTGGTTTTCACATGGCCCCTTACTATTCCTTTTTTTGGCATCGCAGAAAAAAAATGAGTTGATGAAAAGGGAGGGAAGAAGTCTTTGGGGGAGGGAGCAGGCTGAGGGCTGCAGGCCTGCTGTGACCCTTCCCTGCGGAGACGGACCAGCACAGAGAAACTCTTTCATTTCAGCGCCACAGGAGACACGTCTACTGTAGGCTGGTGACAAATTCGCACACAATCATTTTCGTTTCCTCTCTTTCTCTGTCTTCCTCCAGACCAGACCAGACCAGCCCGCCTTGTTGTTTTATCCTTGTACCTTCCAAAGACACACAAGATGTACACACTATAGACAAAAAACACACAATAACATGCAAACATAGGCATATACACACCAGCACACTTTTGCACGTACATGCACACACTATACACATACACAAACAAGGTAGAGATTCACATGGATGCGTCCAACTCAGGCAGGAAGTATGGTTAGTGAATTCACGGCTTAGTCCAGTGATGCTTAAAATGATGCTCACGAAGCGAGTGAGTACTGAAATGGTAGGGAAGCTACAACTAGAGTCACACAGCAACACACACACACACACACACACACACACACACACACACACACACACACACACACACACACACACACACACACACACACACACACACACACACACACACACACACACACACACACACACACACACACACACACACACACACACACACACATTTTTGGACTGTGTCCAATTTTAGTCCGACTGAAAATAATTTATTACAACAATATCAGCCAAAATTCTTTTTTATAAGTGTTGTTATTATTATTCAGGTATTTGCAAAAGAGAAAAGGCCATGCAATTTCATAACTATTAAATGTCAGCCCATCTCTGCCAGTCCCCACAATGCAGCACAATGCATCATCTCCACATGTGGCGATCATAATCCCCTAATACACCTGGCAGCATGGGGCCTCTTCATTTCCCACAATGCATCTCCCCACATGGGGCCTGCATCATATAATCCCAAAATGCAGTGCTCAGAATGCCAACCTCCCCCATTCCCATGAGCCTCCTGCTGCATATGCACACCCACAATAGCACCTTTGCTACGCCTTTGCATCCTTAGATCCCATAATACATCTGTAACCTAGGAAACCAGGTCAGGGAGGGTGGAATGCATCTTGGTGTTGGATGCCTCACGTCTGGTTCACTGGGTGTGACTGCGTACAAGGGAGAATATGCACAATACTGGTAAGCATGTGTGTGTGTGTGTGTGTGTGTGTGTGTGTGTGTGTGTGTGTGTGTGTGTGTGTGTGTGTGTGTGTGTGTGTGTGTGTGTGTGTGTGTGTGTGTGTGTGTGTGTGTGTGTGTGTGTGCATGTGCGTGCGAGAATGTGTGTGTGGAGTGGGGGATGCAGAAGAAGGAAGCTGGGAAATGTTTCAGTGTGTTTATACATTTTCACTTGTGTGTGTGTGTGTGTGGGTCACCTTCTTTCATCATCTTACTGTAGGTAAACCTACTCTGGCCTACCAATAATTCAAGATCTTGCAGTAATATAATACTGGTATTTTGGTAAATTTTACATCAGATCAGGACAGGCTTTTATAAAAAACGTTGCACTACATATATTTCACCAACATCATCAGAGGGAAATGTTATTTCAAAAGAAGGCCTATGAGAGTTGAGAGCACTTTTTAGAGTGTGGAAAAAAAAATCCAAAGAAATCCTTATGTGTGTGAACCGAGTTAGTACATCACACAGTGTTGTATTTGTTGTCGCAGTATCTGGCTCTTTGTTTCCCCTCTCTCCCTTTCTCTGTCTCTCTCTCTCACACACACACACACTGAGAGAGAGAGAGAGAGAGAGAGAGAGAGAGAGAGAGAGAGGGTGAGTGAGAGAGAGAGAGAGAGAGGGCGAGAGACAGAGAGAGAGAGAGAGAGAGAGAGAGAGTGAGTGAGAGAGAGAGAGAGAGGGCGAGAGACAGAGAGAGAGAGAGAGAGTGGTTGAGTGAGTGAGTGAGTGAGTGAGTGAGTGAGTGAGAGAGAGAGAGAGAGAGAGAGAGAGAGAGAGAGAGAGAGAGAGAGAGAGAGAGAGAGAGAGTATGAGAAAAAGCAATTGCTGACCACCTGTTTGTCTTCTTTGTCTCATCAGTGCAAGGCTGTGCTGTGCTGCGTTGAGGAAGGGGGAGCGTTGAGTTGGGGCCGTTAATGAAACAGTTTCCTCTTCCAGCAGCACTAAAGGAGATGGATCCGTCTCTTCCTCCTCTTAAGGCGCCGCTTTATTAGAGAGCAGAGCACAGATGCCTCAGACATCCTCAGCACTCACCTCCCTTCATACATCCACACTCAGTCCCTCATTCTATAGCTAGCTCACTCGGCAACCTGGTCCACACACACGCGCACACACACATGCACGCACGCACGCACGCACGCACGCACGCACGCACGCACGCACGCACGCACGCACGCACACATGCCTGTACACACACACACACACACACACACACACACACACACACACACACACACACACACACACACACACACACACGCCTGTACACACACACACACACGCGCGCATGCACACATACACACACACACACACATACACACACATACAGTATAAAACACACTCAATTTCTATGGCACACATGTAGACAAACAAAGGGCTCAAACACACACACATACACGTGCCCACAGATGGTACCTCTCTATAGGTAGATGCCCATTACACACACCTCACTCACTCTCTGTCTATTTACGGGGCTCATTTGTGAATGCGGCCGTCCCCAGACACAGCCACACACCAGCACTTTAGCGAGGGAACAGCATGGCGCTATAGAGATTGCACTAGGTCCTGCTTTTGCATGATTAGTGCCATTCAGCCACTCATATCTCTGAGTTGGCGGTAAGTCAATACCGTTTTGTAATCAGATGTTGCTGTGAATGGGCCGTGGGACTGACATAATTATATACTGGCAGCATATAAAAATCCCTTATGGTTTATCGGGTGTAGGTGTTAAAGCAGCCGTGCCAAGGGAAGAAGAGGGGGATGGCGCCCAGCACACACCACATTGTATTGTCACAGGACCAGATAGGGATTCGGATTTCTGGACCGAACACAGAATGTTTGTGTATATGGTCATAATTACCTATTTGTTATGCCAGACCAATCAGATTTTTTTTGCCCACATCTATCTCATGAAATGAAGACAATGGAGTCACATCTGCATTTTAGATGTTATTTACAGATAAAATAATTCACATTTTAAGAAAATGCCTTGAACATGTTTGTGTATATTCCATATACGTGTATCATCCAGATAAATTAAGAATGACTCGAGGAAGCACAGTATTCCAGAAGCCAAAATGTTTCAACCCGTCCACAGCAACTACAGTAGTCCAATGCTTTCTCTTGTTTTCTGCTGCTTGGACTGCTTATTGTTGCAGTATAAACCCAAAGGATGATACAGATAGGTGCATAAGTGATTTTTGTATATGGCGCCTTTAACATGTCTAATTGCATGCCACCTATCAGCAGAGCAAGCATATTGCTGGTGCAACCGTTCGAGTGTGCAGCTACTGTGACGTTTCAATGTGGACAAAGTAAAGTTAAAAAAAAACACATTTTTGTAGTCAGACGTCATGTTGATTCTGACATGGTGGAAACTAACTAACTAGTGAATTTAGACTGAGTATTTACTACAGTAAGATGCCCAGCCATCTGGGATGCCACTGCATAGGTGTGTACAGAGAGGGACGAGGTGGTGCTAAAGTGCCTGGCCATTTGCCCTACTCTAAAAAACCCTTTTTGAAAGTTATTGTTGTTGTTGTTGTTTTGTCACAATGTAGTGTGGTCCATGTTGACATTATCATTGACAAAATGCTTGACAATAAAAGCATGTGACAATAATACCTAGATGTACTGTATGCTGCTGATATATAAGGCTGCTGGAAGTTCCACAGGCTCCGGCCTGCCCTCAAGCACCTGCCCCCTAAAATGTCTGTGCACACTGTCAGAACCGGACGGCCAGACCTATTGGATCGGTCGCCTTTTCGGAGACGGAAATACGTCTGACCGATCCGATGCCGACACACACCACTCTGCCACGGGGACTATGGTGGCCTTCATGGCAATGCCATTGTCTGAGACTGGCACAACTCTACCAGCTGAAGAACACTTACCTGCAGAAGTGATCAA